>NC_061082.1:21178595-21342315 GCF_021917145.1 Hypomesus transpacificus | reverse complement strand
CGTGTCCCACAAAAGAATAGATAATTTTACCATTCATACCTTCATCTAAATCTGTTGCAGTTAGAGATATTATTTTGGTACCCATCTTAACATTCTCTGTCACTTTCACTTTATAAAGAGGTTTGCTGAAAACGGGGTTATTATCGTTGATATCCAAAATGTTCACCATAATCTGTACCGTCCCTGATATGGGAGGTTTTCCTCCGTCTACAGCAGTCAGTACCATCTGAATCACAGTCTGTTTCTCTCGGTCTAAAGGTTTCTGTAGCACTAACTCAGCAGACAAACTCTGCTCTCCTCCGCTCTGCACATCCAGAGAGAAGTGTTCATTTGCACTCAGCTTGTAGGTCTTGACTGAGTTACTGCCCACATCCGCGTCCTCAGCTAAAGGTAGAAGAAAACGCTCATCCACCGCCGCGTTTTCAGAAACATTCAACGTCACGATTTTTACAGTAAAGATTGGACCATTGTCATTTATATCTAAAATAGTTATTTCACCGCGAAATATGCTCATTGGATTGTGCGCAACAGCCTCTACACTCAGAGAGCATTTCTCATGTTTCCCGCAAAGCTCTTCTCGGTCGATTCTCTCATTCACGAACAAAACACCGGACTTCAGATTCACATCAAAATACTTCTTGCTCGATTCAGATACAACCTGAAACATATGAGACTCCAGTTCCTGAACATTGAGATTGAGATCTTTAACGATATTTCCAACAGCAGTTCCCCTGTTTACCTCCTCCGAGACCGAGTAGGAAATCTGACCGGATGATGCCTCCCATAAACAAAGCAGAGGGAACAGAATCCACACGGAAACATCCATCGTTATCCAAGGATTATTAAAAATCCGTGAGTTTGTGGAGATCAGCTACTTCAACAACAAAAAAAGCACAGTCGTTTCGAATGCAAGCATACTCTTCTGAATACGTGTTCCTCAGAGGTATAGTATCGTGCAACACTGACAAAGCAATACGCGCAATGGAGGCCAGGAGAGAAAGGAGGAGTTTGTAATAATAGATTAGTGATCAGACTGCGTTTTAAATCACGGTCTATAGCGACGCCTTGTGTCGACAGACTTGAGAGCGCACTCTTCAATCCAGTTTCTAAAACTAAAAGTATTGTCCCTGACAGCTCTCACTAATATTGATATAGGAAACCTATGATCTACAATTGCCGGCATTTATTTAATTTTATTAGACTACAATTCCAGAAGAAATTGTAAATTCATAAATGGGAGTACTAACTCTGTGATGTTGCTGTCCAGCACAGCAGTGCTGAACACGAACTTCATACCATTGCAATGCATTGTAATCAAACATTATAAAAAATCCACAAGTCAATAATAAATTATAGCACTGGTGTTGCATTTTGCAATTTTCTTTGAGAAGTAAGCAATCTTCTTACCTTTTCGCAGGTGGGCAGAGTTTGAGTCCTACTGAAAGTGTCTCCTCCATTGATACTGATCAGCTCTCCGTCACCAGGTGGAAACGACGTGGGGAAAACCACTACGTCACTCTTCATTGTGTCTGAGCTAAAACACACGTCATACTGCTGAGTAGATTTGGAGTAAGACCAGCTTCCGTCAGGGTGGGTGGTTATCATTGGGGCGCTGTACCTGCTGAAACTGCCGTCTGTCTTATGGCACTTTACCGCTATTAAACTGATGAGGCTCAGTAGAAATATGACTGATACTGAGGCTATGGAGATGAGCAGATACAGGTTTAGATCTGAGAAACTCTCCTCCTTTACTGGTAGCTGTCTGAAAGTTGTCTGCATGTCACCTGTACTTTCAACCACCACAACATCAATAGACACAGTGGCAGACAGGGAAGGGTCTCCATTGTCAGATACCACTATGACCAGCGGGTGAGTTTTTAAGTCATTGTCACTCATGCGTCTCTTAGTCCTGATCTCTCCATTGCTGCTTCCAATTCTGAACAGATTCGGCCCCTTTGGTTCAGAGATGTGATAAGATAGCAGGGCATTGTAACCAGAGTCTGCGTCTACAGCCCTGATCTTGGCCACAAAGTAGCCCGCTTCAGCGGAGTAGGGAATATTCTCAGAGTTGACAGAGCCTTGGTCAGAATAGGGCGGGAGAATAACAGGAGTGTTGTCATTCTCATCCAGCATAAAAACGTTCACAGTCACGTTGCTGCTCAGAGGAGGAACACCACCGTCTGTGGCCTGAACTTGGAACTGGAATCGTTTCATTTCCTCATAGTTAAATGACTGCAAGGTGCATATTTCTCCAGTTAAAGAGTTCATATTTACCATTGTGGATACCGGTGTTGTATTGCCTTCTTCAATCAACGAATAAGAAATCTGTGCATTTTCGTTCATGTCAGAATCATGCGCAGTCAGCGTGGCAATAGGAAACCCCACGGGACTATTCTCTTTCAAATAAACGCTTAAAACGCGGTCTGAAAAACGAGGTGAATTGTCGTTCACATCAGAGATTAGAACGGTTATTACACTGGAGCTAGAGAGAGGTGGAGTCCCTTCATCCACGGCTAAAATTGTCACATTATACTGGGATGCTAGCTCCCTGTCCAACGGCCCGTCGACCACAAGCGAGTAATAGTTTTTATATGAGAGCTGCAGCTTGAAAGGAACAGGTGTAGCAATGCTACACTGCACCGCTCCGTTTTTACCTCCGTCGCCATCGGTCACGGTGACCAAAGCTACAGCGGTGCCCGCTTTCACGTCCTCCTGTACTGTGTCTATAAGGGAAGTTACCGAGATGGCAGGTGCGTTATCATTTTCATCGACAACTTCAACTAAAACTTTACAATGAGTGCTTCTGGGGGGAACTCCTCTGTCTTTAGCTTGGACTCTTAACTCCATTGCAGGAGTTTCTTCATGGTCAATAAATCCTGTTACCTCAATGACTCCTGTCTCGGGATTAATGTTGAATAAATCTGGCCCATTTTCAGTGCCATCTCGCACTAAAGAATACGTTATTTCACCGTTCACTCCTTCATCGAAATCCGTTGCTACAACTGAAACGATCTTAGTCGCTTTTGCCGTATTCTCGTTAACTTTGACTTTGTATAGAGTCTGACTGAAAACGGGAAAATTGTCATTTATATCCATAACATTCACTACGATCTGGAGGGTACCGGATCTGGGAGGTTTTCCTCCGTCTACAGCAGTCAGTACGAGCTGAATCACAGCCTGTTTCTCTCGGTCTAAAGGTTTCTGTAGCACCAACTCAGCAGAAACACTCTGCTCTCCTCCACTCTGCACATCCAGAGAGAAGTGTTCATTTGGACTCAGCTTGTAGGCTTTAACCGCGTTACTGCCCACATCCGGATCTTTGGCGATGGGCAACAGAAACTTGTCTCCTGCAATAGCGATCTCTGTTATATTCAGCGTCAGTTTATTCACTGAGAAAAACGGAGCATTATCGTTAATGTCTAATAAATCTATTTCAATCCGATAAAGACTATGGGGATTTTGTGCCATGGCCTCTACATTTATAGAACATTTCTTGCTAGTCCCACAAATCTCATCTCTGTCGATTCTTTCACTTACAAAAAGGGCGCCTGTTTTACGATTTACCTCGAAATATTTTGTCTTGGATCCAGACACAATCTGAAACATACGGGATTCCAGTTCCTGAACATTAAGATTGAGATCCTTGGCGATATTTCCAACTACAGTTCCCTTGTTCACCTCCTCTGAGACGGAATAGACGATCTGACAGGAAGATAAATCCACCAAACAAAACAACAGCAGAGTAGCACAGCAGAAGCATCCGAGGATGGAGAGACCCATCGCTATCCACAGATAGTAAAAACCTTGATGGCGTCAAGGAAAGACGGCCTAAAAAAATATACGCCACCTCTTTTTTTCAAAGACCTTCCCAACACATTTGATATCGTGCAACACTGACAAAGCAATATACGTGCAATGGAGGCCAGGAGAGAAAGGAGGAGTTTGTAATAATAGATTAGTAAACGCACTGCGTTTCAAATCACGGTCTATAGCGACGCCTTGTGTCTATGGAAGTGAGAGCGAACTCTTAAATCCAGGTTCTAAAACTTAAAGTATGGTCCCTGACTGCTAGCACTCATTTTCATAGAGAAAACCTAAAGATCTACAAGTGCCGGCATTTAGTTTTATTTTAATAAATTACAATTCTAGACGTATTTGTGAATTCCAAAGTACCAACTTTGCAATGTCGCTGTCCAGCACAGTGGTGCTGACCATGAACTTTATACCATTGCATTGCAGCATAATCAACCATTATAAACAATTGTTGATCATTTTAAAACCACAAGTCAAAAATAAATTATAACTTTGACGTGTTATTATGCAATTTTCTTTAAAAAGTATGCGATATCCTTACCTTCTCGCAGGTGGGCAGAGTTTGAGTCCTACTGAAAGTGTCTCCTCCATTGATACTGATCAGCTCCCCGTCACCAGGTGGAAACGACGTGGGGAAAACTACCACGTCACTCTTCATTGTGTCTGAGCTAAAACACACGTCATACTGCTGAGTAGATTTGGAGTAAGACCAGCTCCCGTCAGGGTGGGTGGTTATCATTGGGGCGCTGTACCTGCTGAAACTGCCGTCTGTCTTGTGGCATTTTACCGCAATTAAACTGATGAGGCTCAGTAGAAATATCACTGATACTGAGGCTATGGAGATGAGCAGATACAGGTTTAGATCTGAGAAACTCTCCTCCTTTACTGGTAGCTGTCTGAAAGTTGTCTGCATGTCACCTGTACTTTCAACCACCACAACATCAATAGACACAGTGGCAGACAGGGAAGGGTCTCCATTGTCAGACACCACTGTGACCAGCTGGTGAGTTTTTAAGTCATTGTCACTCATGCGTCTCTTAGTCCTGATCTCTCCATTGCTGCTTCCAATTCTGAACAGATTTGGCCCCTTTGGTTCAGAGATGTGATAAGAGAGCAGCGCATTGTAACCAGAGTCTGCATCTACAGCCCTGATCTTGGCCACAAAGTAGCCCGCTTCAGCAGAGTAGGGAATGTTCTCAGAGTTGACAGAGCCTTGGTCAGAATAGGGCAGGAGAATAACAGGAGTGTTGTCATTCTCATCCAGGATAAAAACGTTCACAGTCACGTTGCTGCTCAGAGGAGGAACACCACCGTCTGTGGCCTGAACTTGGAACTGGAATCGTTTCATTTCTTCGTAGTTAAACGACTGGAGACTGTATATTTCGCCTGTTAAATCATTAATGTTGAATAGCGAGGAGGACATGCCACTACTTTTTATAGAGTATGATAAATGCGCGTTTTCTTTTTCATCAGCATCATATGCATTCACACTAACCACCATGTCTCCAACTGGACTATTTTCTTTTAAATACACGTTGACAATGGGCTCTGGGAAGCGGGGTGGGTTGTCGTTCACATCAGAAATGTGCACAGTAACAACACTGGTGCTAGAGAGAGGGGGGGTTCCCTCATCTACGGCTGTGATGGTGATGTTGTACTGGGGGTGACGCTCTCTATCTAAAGGTCCGTCCACTACCAGAGAGTACTTGTTTTTATAAGAAGACTGCAGTTTAAACGGAACAGTTCCGCTGATGTGGCCGTTTACAACTCCATTTTTACCGCCATCTTTATCAGACAGCATTACTAACGCCACCGCAGCCCCAGACTCAGAATCTTCCCTAACTGTGCTCATGAGTGACGTCACTGATATCTGTGGCGCGTTATCATTCATGTCGATGACTTCTACTAAAACTTTGCAATGGGTAGTTTTAGGATGTTGTCCTTGATCAGCCGCCTGCACGCGCAGCTCAATACCAACGTTTACCTCATAATCAAGGTCACCTCTCACTGATATTTCTCCAGAATAAGGATCTATAGAAAACATTTCATAACCTTTAGCATTCCCGTGTCCAACGAAAGAGTACATTATATCACCGTTTATACCTTCGTCTTTATCTGTGGCTGAGACACGTAGTATTTTTGATCCAATATCAATATTTTCTGCAACTTTCACTTTATACAGTGATTTGCTAAACACTGGATTATTGTCATTGATATCCATAACATGTATCATTATCTCTAAAGTACCGGATCTGGGAGGTTTTCCGCCGTCTACAGCAGTCAGTACGAGCTGAATCACAGCCTGTTTCTCTCGGTCTAAAGGTTTCTGTAGCACCAACTCAGCAGATACACTCTGCTCTCCTCCGCTCTGCACATCCAACGAGAAGTGTTCATTTGGACTCAGCTTGTAGATCTTGACAGAGTTAATGCCCACATCTGTGTCCTCAGCAACTGGCAGAAGAAATCGATCTCCTGCTGCTGCGTTTTCCGTTATGTTTAATGTCAGTGAACTAACCGAGAACAAAGGCTCATTGTCATTAATGTCAAGAATATAAATTTCAATGGTAAAAATATTCAAAGGATTGTGCGCCACAGCCTGTACACTCAGAGAACATTTCTCATTGGTCCCACAAATCTCCTCTCGGTCGATTCTCTCATTCACGAACAAAACACCGGACTTCAGATTCACATCAAAATACTTCTTGCTCGATTCAGATACAACCTGAAACATACGAGACTCCAGTTCCTGAACATTGAGATTGAGATCTTTAGCGATATTTCCAATAGCGGTTCCCTTGTTCACCTCCTCTGATACCGAGTAAGAAATCTGACCGTATGATACCTCCCATAGACAAAGCAGGGGAAATAGATTCAACACAAAAACATCCATCGTTATCCAATTATTATTAAATATCCGTGAGTTTGTGGAGATCAGTTACTCGAAAAAATGAATAAGCACAATTGTTTCAAATGCAAGCATACTCTTCTGAATACGTGTTCCACAGAGGTATAGTATCGTGCAACACTGACAAAGCAATACGCGCAATGGAAGCCAGGAGAGAAAGGAGGAGTTTGTAATAATAGATTAATGATCCGACTGCGTTTTAAATCATGGTCTATAGCGACGCCTTGTGTCTACAGAATTGAGAGCGCACTCTTCAATCCAGTTTCTAGAACTTAAAGTATGGTTCCTGACAGCTCTCACTACTATACCTAATATTCATAGAGGAATCCTAAAGATCTACAAGTGCCAGAAAAAGGGTTTGATTTTACTAAACTGCAATTCCAGACATAATTGTAAATTCAAAGAGAGGAGTAACAATTTTGCGGTTTTGCTGTCCAGTGAAGCGGTGCTGAACGCTAACTTGATAATAATACAATGCAGTGTAATCAACCAAAACGAGTAAACCTTAAAAATTATAAAAATTACGTAGAAAAGAAACATTAGCCAATGGCATCAACGTTGCATTGTGCAATTTCCTTTTAGTGTGAATTCTTCTTACCTTTTCGCAGGTGGGCAGAGTTTGAGTCCTACTGAAAGTATCTCCTCCATTGATACTGATCAGCTCCCCGTCACCAGGTGGAAACGACGTGGGGAAAACTACCACGTCACTCTTCATTGTGTCTGAGCTAAAACACACGTCATACTGCTGAGTAGATTTGGAGTAAGACCAGCTCCCGTCAGGGTGGGTGGTTATCATTGGGGCGCTGTACCTGCTGAAACTGCCGTCTGTCTTGTGGCACTTTACCGCTATTAAACTGATGAGGCTCAGTAGAAATATCACTGATACTGAGGCTATGGAGATGAGCAGGTACAGGTTTAGATCTGAGAAACTCTCCTCTTGTACTGGTAGCTGTCTGAAAGTTGTCTGCATGTCACCTGTACTTTCAACCACCACAACATCAATAGACACAGTGGCAGACAGGGAAGGGTCTCCATTGTCAGACACCACTATGACCAGCGGGTGAGATTTCAAGTCATTGTCACTCATGCGTCTCTTAGTCCTGATCTCTCCATTGCTGCTTCCAATTCTGAACAGATTCGGCCCCTTTGGTTCAGAAATGTGATAAGAGAGCAGCGCATTGTAACCAGAGTCTGCGTCTACAGCCCTGATCTTGGCCACAAAGTAGCCCGCTTCAGCAGAGTAGGGAATGTTCTCAGAGTTGACAGAGCCTTGGTCAGAATAAGGCGGGAGAATAACAGGAGTGTTGTCATTTTCATCCAGGATGAAAACATTCACAGTCACGTTGCTGCTCAGAGGAGGAACACCACCGTCTGTGGCCTGAACTTGGAACTGGAATCGTTTAGTTTCTTCATAGTTAAACGACTGCAGAGTGTATATTTCGCCCGTCAACTCATTAATATTGATTAGTGATGAAGCCATAGCACTACCTTTCAGAGAATATGATAAATGCGCGTTGTCGTTTTCATCCGCATCGTGCGCATTTACAATAACTACCAGGTTTCCAACTGGACTATTTTCTTTTAAATACACGTTGACAATGGACTCTGGGAAGCGGGGTGGGTTGTCGTTCACATCAGAAATGTGCACAGTAACAACACTGGTGCTAGAGAGAGGGGGCGTTCCCTCATCTATGGCTATGATGGTGATGTTGTACTCGGGGTGACGCTCTCTATCTAAAGGTCCGTCCACTACCAGAGAGTACTGGTTTTTATAAGACGACTGAAGTTTAAACGGAACAGTTCCACTGATCTCGCCGTTCACAATTCCATTTTTACCGCCATCTTTATCAGAGAGTCTTATCAATGCAACCGCAGCACCTGATTCAGAATCCTCTCTGACTGTGCTTATAAGCGAGGTAATTGAAATCTGTGGCGCGTTGTCATTCATGTCGATGACTTCCACTAAAACTTTGCACTGGGTGGTTTTTGGAGGATGGCCTTGATCAGCAGCCTGAACTCGCAGTTCTACACCTACATTTTCTTCATAATCCAGGTGACCTATAACTGATATTTCACCAGACTGAGGATCGATAGAGAACATACCGTATCCTTTAGAATTACCATGTCGCACGAAAGAATACAGAATGTTACTATTCATACCTTCATCTAAATCCGTTGCAGTGAGAGATATTATCTTACTACCCATCTTTATATTTTCTGCTACTTTGACTTTGTAAAGAGGTTTGCTGAAAACAGGGTTATTATCATTGATGTCCAATACATTTACCACGATTGGCAAAGTCCCTGATCTAGGAGGTTTCCCTCCGTCCACAGCAGTCAGTACAAGCTGAATCACAGTCTGTTTCTCTCGGTCTAAAGGTTTCTGTAGCATCAACTCAGCGGACACACTCTGCTCTCCTCCGCTCTGCACATCCAGAGAGAAATGTTCATTTGGACTCAGCTTGTAGGATTTCACTGAGTTACTGCCCACATCCGAGTCGGAGGCCACTGGTAGAAAAAAGTGTTCTCCAGTCGCCGCATTTTCAGAAATATTCAATGTAAGTGACTTGACAGAAAAAATGGGACTATTGTCATTTATATCGATAATAGTTATTTCAACACGAAAAATGCTCATGGGATTGTGCGCCAAAGCTTCTACACTCAAAGAGCATTTCTCATTGGTCCCACAAAGCTCCTCTCGGTCGATTCTCTCATTCACGAACAGAACACCGGACTTAAGATTCACATCAAAATACTTTTTGCTCGATTCAGATACAACCTGTAACATACGAGACTCCAGTTCCTGAACATTGAGATTGAGGTCTTTAGCGATATTTCCAACAGCGGTTCCGTTGTTCACCTCCTCTGAGACGGAGTAAGAAATCTGACCGGATGATACCTCCCATAAACAAATCAGAGGGAAAAGAATCCACACGGAAACATCCATCGTTATCCAAGGATTATTAAATATCCGTGAGGTTGTGGAGATCAGTTACTTCAAACAAAATAAGCACAGTTGTTTCAAATGCAAACATAATCTTCTAAAATACGTGTTCCTCAGACGTATGGTATCGTGCGACACTGACAAAGCAATACGCGCAATGGAGGCCAGGAGAGAAAGGAGGAGATTGTAATAATAGATTAGTGATCAAACTGCGTTTTAAATCACGGTCTATAGCGACGCCTTGTGTCTACAGAATTTAGAGCGCACTCTTCAATCCAGTTTCTAGAACTTAAAGTATGGTCCCTGACAGCTCTCACTAATATTGATATATGAAACCTAAAGATCTGCAATTGCCGGCATTTTATGTATTAAACTAAAATTCCAGACATAATTGTGAATTCAAAAATGGGAGTACCGGTGTAAAGGGCCCTATTATCGTCCACTCTTAATCTCCAACGTTCGGGGCCCCATTATCGTCCACAACCGTTTCTTCCGTTAATTTCTTAAAGAAGATATGCAGCAGCAACGAAAGAAAGTAACTCATCGACATGTAGAGATCTTATATTGCTGCACACCAAATTACAGCTTCTTACTTCGAGATTTGAGTATGTGTACATATCGTGTACATTGAATATGTGTACCATCTGCCTTCCGCAGCGTCAAACTGACAATTCTCCATTGAAAGTGGTTGGGTGGACGATAATGGGACCCCCTGGCTAACTGCTAAAATCAGGAAAGTAACATTTCTAGGCATATCCGGATTGGATTTCAAAACCGGACTGTTATGAAATAGGTGTGTATCTATATATTAAAGTACAATGCTGTGACATAACGATTTAAATTTGTATTATAACGAAATTTTGGTAACATTGCTAACGAGCGTCGAGAACTAGGTGGACGATAATGGGACCCCTTGCGCTAACTCTGTGATGTCGCTGTCCAGCACAGCGGTGCTGAACACGAACTTCATACCATTGCAATGCAGTGTAATCAAACATTATAAAATTACATTAAATTACAGCACTGGTGTTGCATTCTGCAATTTTCTTTGAGAAGTAAGCAATCTTCTTACCTTCTCGCAGGTGGGCAGAGTTTGAGTCCTACTGAAAGTGTCTCCTCCATTGATACTGATCAGCTCCCCGTCACCAGGTGGAAACGACGTGGGGAAAACCACCACGTCACTCTTCATTGTGTCTGAGCTAAAACACACGTCATACTGCTGAGTAGATTTGGAGTAAGACCAGCTCCCGTCAGGGTGGGTGGTTATCATTGGGGCGCTGTACCTACTGAAACTGCCGTCTGTCTTGTGGCACTTTACCGCTATTAAACTGATGAGGCTCAGTAGAAATATCACAGATACTGAGGCTATGGAGATGAGCAGATACAGGTTTAGATCTGAGAAACTCTCCTCCTTTACTGGTAGCTGTCTGAAAGTTGTCTGCATGTCACCTGTACTTTCTACCACCACAACATCAATAGACACAGTGGCAGACAGGGAAGGGTCTCCATTGTCAGACACCACTATGACCAGCGGGTGAGTTTTTAAGTCATTGTCACTCATGCGTCTCTTAGTCCTGATCTCTCCATTGCTGCTTCCAATTCTGAACAGATTCGGCCCCTTTGGTTCAGAGATGTGATAAGAGAGCAGCGCATTGTAACCAGAGTCTGCGTCTACAGCCCTGATCTTGGCCACAAAGTAGCCCGCTTCAGCAGAGTAGGGAATGTTCTCAGAGTTGACAGAGCCTTGGTCAGAATAGGGCGGGAGAATAACAGGAGTGTTGTCATTCTCATCCAGGATAAAAACGTTCACAGTCACGTTGCTGCTCAGAGGAGGAACACCAACGTCTGTGGCCTGAACTTGGAACTGGAATCGTTTAGTTTCCTCGTAGTCAAACGACTGTAGACTGTGTATTTCGCCCGTCAAATCATTCATGTTGATAAGCGATGAAGTGCTTTTCAGAGAATATGAGACACGCGCGTTGTCGTTTTCATCAGTATCTTGAGCATGCACGCTAACTACCAGGTCTCCAACTGGACTGTTTTCTTTTAAATACACGTTGACAATGGGCTCTGGGAAGCGAGGTGGGTTGTCGTTCACATCAGAAATATGCACAGTAACAACACTGGTGCTAGAGAGAGGGGGGGATCCCTCATCTACGGCTGTGATGGTGATGTTGTACTGGGGGTGACGCTCTCTATCTAAAGGTCCGTCCACTACCAGAGAGTACTGGTTTTTATAAGAAGACTGAAGTTTAAACGGGACAGTTCCGCTGATGTGACCGTTTACAACTCCATTTTTACCGCCATCTTTATCTGAAAATGTTATCAATGCAACTGCAGCACCTGATTTAGAATCTTCTCTAACTGTGCTCATAAGTGACATAATTGATATTTGTGGCGCATTATCATTTATATCAATTATTTCTACCAAAACTTTGCAGTGTGTGGTTTTTGGAGGATGGCCTTGATCGGCTGCCTGCACGCGCAACTCAACTCCGACATTTTCTTCATAGTCCAGGTCACTTATGATTGATATTTCACCTATTTCAGGATCAATAGAGAAGAGCTCTAATTCTTTGGCATGATCATGTCCAACAAACGAGTACAGAATTTTACTGTTCACCCCTTCATCTATATCTGTTGCCGTTAGAGATATTATTTTGGTACCTATCTTAACATTCTCCGCAACTTTCACTTTGTAAAGAGGCTTGCTGAAAACGGGGTTATTGTCATTAATATCCATAACTTGTATAATTATCTGTAACGTCCCTGATCTGGGAGGTTTCCCTCCATCTACAGCAGTCAGTACGAGCTGAATCACAGCCTGTTTCTCTCGGTCTAAATGTTTCTGTAGCACCAACTCAGCGGACTCACTCTGCTCTCCTCCGCTCTGCACATCCAGAGAGAACAGTTCGTTTGGACTCAGCTTGTAGGCTTTTACTGAGTTACTGCCCACATCCGCGTCCTTAGCCACCGGCAGAAGAAAACGTTCTCCCACGGCCGCGTTTTCATAAACATTTAATGTGAGGGATTTAGCTGTAAAAACAGGACCATTGTCATTTATATCCATTACAGTTATTTCAACACGAAAGATATTCATGGGATTGTGCGCCACAGCCTGTACACTCAGGGAGCATTTCTCACTGGTCCCACAAATCTCTTCTCGGTCAATTCTCTCATTCACGAACAAAACACCGGACTTCAGATTGACATCAAAATACTTCTTGCTCGATTCAGATACAACCTGAAACATACGAGACTCCAGTTGCTGAACGTTAAGATTGAGATCTTTAGCGATATTTCCAACTACGGTTCCCTTGTTCACCTCCTCTGAGACGGAGTAAGAAATCTGCCCGGATGATACCTCCCATAAACAAAGCAGAGGGAACAGAATCCTCACGGAAACATCCATCGTTATCCAAGGATCACTTAATATCCGTGAAGTTGTGGAGATCGGTTACTTCCCAAAAATGTGCACATTTATCCAAAGATAATATCAAAATAAATGTTTCTACTGAGGCCTATATCGTCTGCGTTCCTTGCTTCACCACAGCCCTTCTGACAATACCGTCAAACAATATTAGACGCTTAAGAAGGAGGAGTTACAATAAAGAGAAATCAGATGAAAATATCCACGGTCTGCAGCGACACCACGTGTTCATATTTTTTCTAATATATTCAACAGAGTGTTGATCACAATGCAGCAAAGAATAAACAACCACTTTTTGAACAAACAGTCCCAAATACGTTCATCACGACACCAACACACCCTACCAAACGTTAGACACCACAAGTCAAAGATAAACTTTACCCAATATCATTGACGTTGCATTCTGCTATTATCTTTTAGAAGTATGCGATCTCCTTACCTTTTCACAAGTGGGCAGAGTTTGAGTCCTACTGAAAGTGTCTCCTCCATTGATACTGATCAGCTCCCCGTCACCAGGTGGAAACGACGTGGGGAAAACTACCACGTCACTCTTCATTGTGTCTGAGCTAAAACACACGTCATACTGCTGTGTAGATTTGGAGTAAGACCAGCTCCCGTCTGGGTGGGTGGTTATCATTGGGGCGCTGTACCTGCTGAAACTGCCGTCTGTCTTGTGGCACTTAACCGCTATTAAACCGATGAGGCTCAGTAGAAATATCACTGATACTGAGGCTATGGAGATGAGCAGATACAGGTTTAGATCTGAGAAACTCTCCTCCTTTACTGGTAGCTGTCTGAAAGTTGTCTGCATGTCACCTGTACTTTCAACCACCACAACATCAATAGACACGGTGGCAGACAGGGAAGGGTCTCCATTGTCAGACACCACTATGACCAGCGGGTGAGTTTTTAAGTCATTGTCACTCATGCGTCTCTTAGTCCTGATCTCTCCATTGCTGCTTCCAATTCTGAACAGATTCGGCCCCTTTGGTTCAGAGATGTGATAAGAGAGCAGCGCATTGTAACCAGAGTCTGCGTCTACAGCCCTGATCTTGGCCACAAAGTAGCCCGCTTCAGCAGAGTAGGGAATGTTCTCAGAGTTGACAGAGCCTTGGTCAGAATAGGGCGGGAGAATAACAGGAGTGTTGTCATTCTCATCCAGGATAAAAACGTTCACAGTCACGTTGCTGCTCAGAGGAGGAACACCGCCGTCTGTGGCCTGAACTTGGAACTGGAATCGTTTCGTTTCTTCGTAGTTAAACGACTGCAGAGTGGATATTTCACCCGTCAAATCATTAATGTTGATAAGCGATGAAGTGCTTTTCAGAGAATATGAGACACGCGCGTTATTGTTTTCATCAGTATCATGCGCATGCACGCTAACTACCACGTCTCCAACTGGACTATTTTCTTTCAGATACACGTTGACAATGGGCTCTGGGAAGCGGGGTGGGTTGTCGTTCACATCAGAAATTTGCACAGTAACGACACTGGTGCTAGAGAGAGGGGGGGTTCCCTCATCTACGGCTGTGATGGTGATGTTGTACTGGGGGTGCCGCTCTCTATCTAAAGGTCCGTCCACTACCAGAGAATACTGGTTTTTATAAGACGACTGCAGATTAAACGGCACATTTCCGCTGACGTCAACATTCACAACTCCATTTTTACCGCCATCTTTATCAGAAAGTCTTATCAATGCAACTGCAGTACCCGACTCTGAATTCTCTCTAACTGTGCTTATAAGTGACGTCACGGATATCTGTGGCGCATTGTCATTCATGTCGATAACTTCTACTAAAACTTTGCAATGGGTAGTTTTGGGATATTGTCCTTGATCAGCCGCCTGCACGCGCAACTCAATGCCAACATTTGCCTCATAATCAAGATCACCTATCACTGATATTTCCCCTGAATGAGGATCAATAAAAAATATATTATATTCTTTAGCATTACCATGGCCAACGAAAGAGTAAACAATTTCACCATTCATACCTTCATCTATATCGGTTGCTTCGACACGTATTAATTTATATCCAATTTTAACATTCTCTGCAACTTTTACTTTGTACAAGGATTTGCTGAAAATTGGACTGTTGTCATTGATTTCCATGACATGGATGACAATCTGTAATGTACCGGATCGTGGAGGTTTCCCTCCGTCTACAGCAGTCAGTACGAGCTGAATCACAGCCTGTTTCTCTCGGTCTAAATGTTTCTGTAGCACCAACTCAGCAGACACACTCTGCTCTCCTCCGCTCTGCACATCCAGAGAGAAGTGTTCATTTGGACTCAGCTTGTAGGCTTTCACTGAGTTACTGCCCGCATCCGTGTCCTTAGCCACAGGCAGAAGAAATCGCTCTCCTGTAACTATGTTTTCTGTTAAATTTAAAGTTAAAGCGTTAACAGAGAAAGAAGGCGCGTTGTCATTTATATCGATTATAGTTATTTCAACGCGAAAGATGCTCATGGGATTGTGCGCAATTGCCTCTATACTCAGAGAGCATTTCTCACTGGTCCCACAAATCTCCTCTCGGTCGATTCTCTCATTAACAAACAGAACACCGGACTTAAGATTCACATCAAAATACTTCTTGCTCGATTCAGATACAACCTGAAACATACGAGACTCCAGTTCCTGAACATTGAGATTGAGGTCTTTAGCGATATTTCCAACAGCGGTTCCCTTGTTCACCTCCTCTGAGACGGAGTAAGAAATCTGACCGGATGATACCTCCCATAAACAAAGCAGAGGGAAAAGAATCCACACGGAAACATCCATCGTTATCCAAGGATTATTAAATATCCGTGAGGTTGTGGAGATCAGTTACTTCAAAAAAAATAAGCACAGTTGTTTCAAATGCAAGCATACTCTTCTGAATACGTGTTCCTCAGAGGTATAGTATCGTGCAACACTGACAAAGCAATACACGCAATGGAGGCCAGGAGAGAAAGGAGGAGTTTGTAATAATAGATTAGTGATCAGACTGCGTTTTAAATCACGGTCTATAGCGACGCCTTGTGTCTACAGAATTGAGAGCGCACTCTTCAATCCAGTTTCTAGAACTTAAAGTATGGTCCCTGATAGCTCTCACTACTATACCTAATATTCATAGAGGAATCCTAAAGATCTACAAGTGCCAGGAAAAGGGTTTGATTTCATTAAACTACAATTCCAGACATAATTGTAAATACAAAGAGAGGATTACCAATTTTACGGTTTCGCTGTCCAGTTCAGCGGTGCTGAACGCTAACTTGATGATAATACAATGCAGTGTAAACAACCAAAACGAATACACCTTAACAAATGTAAAAAATGAAGTAGAAAAGAAACAATAGCCAATGGCATCAACTTTGCATTGTGCAATTTCCTTTTAGTAGTGTGAAATCCCCTTACCTTTTCGCAGGTGGGCAGAGTTTGAGTCCTACTGAAAGTGTCTCCTCCATTGATACCGATCAGCTCCCCGTCACCAGGTGGAAACGACGTGGGGAAAACTACCACGTCACTCTTCATTGTGTCTGAGCTAAAACACACGTCATACTGCTGAGTAGATTTGGAGTAAGACCAGCTCCCGTCAGGGTGGGTGGTTATCATTGGGGCGCTGTACCTGCTGAAACTGCCGTCTGTCTTGTGGCATTTTACCGCTATTAAACTGATGAGGCTCAGTAGAAATATCACTGATACTGAGGCTATGGAGATGAGCAGATACAGGTTTAGATCTGAGAAACTCTCCTCCTTCACTGGTAGCTGTCTGAAAGTTGTCTGCATGTTACCTGTACTTTCAACCACCGCAACATCAATAGACACAGTGGCAGACAGGGAAGGGTCTCCATTGTCAGACACCACTATGACCAGCGGGTGAGTTTTTAAGTCATTGTCACTCATGCGTCTCTTAGTCCTGATCTCTCCATTGCTGCTTCCAATTCTGAACAGATTCGTCCCCTTTGGTTCAGAGATGTGATAAGATAGCAAGGCATTGTAACCAGAGTCTGCGTCTACAGCCCTGATCTTGGCCACAAAGTAGCCCGCTTCAGCAGCATAGGGAATGTTCTCAAAGTTGACAGAGCCTTGGTCAGAATAGGGCGGGAGAATAACAGGAGTGTTGTCATTCTCATCCAGGATGAAAACGTTCACAGTCACGTTGCTGCTCAGAGGAGGAACACCACCGTCTGTGGCCTGAACTTGGAACTGGAATCGTTTCATCTCCTCGTAGTTAAACGACTGCAAGGTGTATATTTCTCCAGTTAAAGAGTTCATATTTACCATTGTGGATACCGGTGTCGTATTCCCTTCTTCAATCAAAGAATAAGAAATCTGTGCATTTTCATTCATGTCAGAATCATGCGCAGTCAGCTTGGCAATAGGAAACCCCACGGGACTATTCTCTTTCAAAAAAACGCCTAAGACGCGATCTGAAAAACGAGGTGAATTGTCGTTCACATCAGAGATGAGAACGGTTATTACACTGGAGCTAGAGAGAGGTGGTGTCCCTTCATCCACGGCTAAAATTGTCACATTATACTGGGATGCTAGCTCCCTGTCCAACGGCCCGTCGACCACAAGCGAGTAATAGTTTTTATATGAGGGCTGCAGCTTGAAAGGAACAGGTGTAGCAATGCCACACTGCACTGCTCCGTTTTTACCTCCGTCGCCATCGGTCACGGTGACCAAAGCTACAGCGGTGCCCGCTTTCTCGTCCTCCTGTACTGTGTCTATAAGGGAAGTTACAGAGATGGCAGGTGCGTTATCATTTTCATCGACAACTTCAACTAAAACTTTACAATTGGTGCTTCTGGGAGGAATGCCTCTGTCTTTGGCTTGGACTCTTAACTCAATTGCAGGAGTTTCTTCATGATCAATAAGTCCCGTTACCTCAATGACTCCTGTCTCGGTATTAATAGTTAATACATTTTGCCCATCTTCAGTGCCATCTCCCACTAACAAATATGTTATTTCACCATTCACTCCTTCATCTATATCGGTTGCTAGAACTGAAAGGATCTTAGTGTCTTTTGGCGCATTCTCTTTAACTTTAACTTTATATAGCGTCTGACTGAAAACAGGATCATTGTCATTAAAATCCATAACATTCACTACGATCTGGAGGGTACCGGATCTGGGAGGTTTTCCTCCGTCCACAGCAGTCAGTACGAGCTGAATCACAGCCTGTTTCTCTCGGTCTAAAGGTTTCTGTAGCACCAACTCAGCAGACACACTCTGCTCTCCTCCACTCTGCACATCCAGAGAGAAGTGTTCATTTGAACTCAGCTTGTAGGCTTTAACCGCGTTACTGCCCATATCCGGATCTTTGGCGATGGGCAACAGAAACTTGTCTCCTGCAATAGCGATCTCTGTTATATTCAGCGTCAGTTTATTCACTGAGAAAAACGGAGCATTATCGTTTATGTCTAATATATCTATTTCAATCCGATAAAGACTATGGGGATTTTGTGCCATGGCCTCTACATTTAAGGAACATTTCTTGCTAGTCCCACAAATCTCCTCTCTGTCTATTCTTTCACTTACAAAAAGGGCGCCTGTTTTACGATTTACCTCGAAATATTTCGTCTTGGATCCAGACACAATCTGAAACACACGGGACTCCAGTTCCTGAACATTGAGATTTAGATCCTTGGCGATATTTCCAACTACGGTTCCCTTGTTCACCTCCTCTGAGATGGAATAGACGATCTGACAGGAAGATAAATCCACCAAACAAAGCAACAGCAGAGTAGCACAGCAGAAGCATTCGAGAATGGAGAGACCCATCGCTATCCACAGATAGTAAAAACCTTGATGGCGTCAATGAAAGACGGCCTAAAAAAACTATACGCAACCTCTTTTTTTCAAAGACCTTCCCAACACATTTGATATCGTAGGACACTGACAAAGCACTATACGTGCAATGGTGGCCAGGAGAGAAAGGAGGAGTTTGTAATAATGCATTAGTGATCACACCGTTTGAAATCACGGTCTACAGCGACGCCTTGTGTCTACAGAAGTGAGAGCGCACTCTTCAATCCAGGTTCTAGAACTTAAAGTAAGGTCCCTGACAGCTCACACTGATATCCATAGAGGAATCCTAATGATCTACAATTGCCGGCATTTAGTTTTATTTTAGTAAACTACAATTACAAACATAGTTGTGAATTCAAAAGTACCAACTTTGCAATGTCGCTGTCCAGCACAGTGGTGCTGAACATGAACTTCATGCCATTGCATTGCAGCATAATCAACCATTATAAACAATTGTTAATAATGTAAAAACCACAAGTCAAAAATAAATTATAACATTGACGTTGCATTATGCAATTTTCTTTAAGAAGTATGCGATATCCTTACCTTCTCGCAGGTGGGCAGAGTTTGAGTCCTACTGAAAGTGTCTCCTCCATTGATACTGATCAGCTCCCCGTCACCAGGTGGAAACGACGTGGGGAAAACTACCACGTCACTTTTCATTGTGTCTGAGCTAAAACACACGTCATACTGCTGAGTAGATTTGGAGTAAGACCAGCTCCCGTCAGGGTGGGTGGTTATCATTGGGGCGCTGTACCTGCTGAAACTGCCGTCTGTCTTGTGGCATTTTACCGCTATTAAACTGATGAGGCTCAGTAGAAATATCACTGATACTGAGGCTATGGAGATGAGCAGGTACAGGTTTAGATCTGAGAAACTCTCCTCCTTTACTGGTAGCTGTCTGAAAGTTGTCTGCATGTCACCTGTACTTTCAACCACCACAACATCAATAGACACAGTGGCAGACAGGGAAGGGTCTCCATTGTCAGACACCACTATGACCAGCGGGTGAGATTTCAAGTCATTGTCACTCATGCGTCTCTTAGTCCTGATCTCTCCATTGCTGCTTCCAATTCTGAACAGATTCGGTCCCTTTGGTTCAGATATGTGATAAGAGAGCAGCGCATTGTAACCAGAGTCTGCGTCTACAGCCCTGATCTTGGCCACAAAGTAGCCCGCTTCAGCAGAGTAGGGAATGTTCTCAGAGTTGACAGAGCCTTGGTCAGAATAGGGCGGGAGAATAACAGGAGTGTTGTCATTCTCATCCAGGATAAAAACGTTCACAGTCACGTTGCTGCTCAGAGGAGGAACACCACCGTCTGTGGCCTGAACTTGGAACTGGAATCGTTTAGTTTCTTCGTAGTTAAACGACTGCAGAGTGTATATTTCACCCGTCAAATCATTAATGTTGATTAGCGATGAAGCCATAGCACTACCTTTAAGAGAATATGATATATGTGCATTGTCGTTTTCATCAGTATCATGTGCATGCACGCTAACTACCAGGTCTCCAACTGGACTATTTTCTTTTAAGTACACGTTGACAATGGGCTCTGGGAAGAGGGGTGGGTTGTCGTTCACATCAGAAATGCGCACGGTAACAACACTGGTGCTAGAGAGAGGGGGGGTTCCCTCATCTACGGCTGTGATGGTGATGTTGTACTGGGGGTGACGCTCTCTATCTAAAGGTCCGTCCACTACTAGAGAGTACTGGTTTTTATAAGACGACTGCAGTTTAAACGGAACAGTTCCACTGATGTGGCCGTTCACAACTCCATTTTTACCACCGTCTTTATCAGAGAGTCCTATCAATGCAACCGCTGCACCTGATTCAGAATCTTCTCTCACTGTGCTCATAAGTGACATAATTGATATTTGTGGCGCATTATCATTTATATCGATTATTTCTACCAAAACTTTGCAGTTTGTAGTTTTCGGAGGATGTCCTTGATCAGCAGCCTTCACGCGCAATTCTACTCCGACATTTTCTTCATAGTCCAAATCACCTGTCACTGATATTTCCCCAGATTCAGGATCAATAGAGAATAGTTCGTATTCTTTTGAATGATCATGTCCAACAAACGAGTAAATAATTTTACTGTTCACCCCTTCATCTATATCTGTTGCCGTTAGAGATATTATTTTGGTACCCATTTTAACATTCTCTGCCACTTTCACTTTGTAAAGAGGTTTGCTGAAAATTGGGTTATTGTCATTGTTATCTAATACATTCACCACAATCTGTACCGTCCCTGATCTAGGTGGTTTACCTCCGTCTACAGCAGTCAGTACGAGCTGAATCACAGCCTGTTTCTCTCGGTCTAAAGGTTTTTGTAGCACCAACTCAGCAGACACACTCTGCTCTCCTCCGCTCTGCACATCCAGAGAGAAGTGTTCATTTGAACTCAGTTTATAGGCTTTCACTGAGTTACTGCCCACATCCGCGTCCTTAGCTAAAGGTAGAAGAAAACGCTCACCCGCCGCCGCATTTTCAGAAACATTCAAAGTCAAGGATTTAACAGAAAAAACGGGACCATTGTCATTTATATCAAAAATTGTTATATCAACACGAAAGATGTTCATGGGATTGTGCGCCACAGCCTGTACACTCAGAGAGCATTTCTCATTTGTCCCACAAAGCTCCTCTCGGTCGATTCTCTCATTCACAAACAAAACACCGGATTTCAGATTTACATCAAAATACTTCTTGCTCGATTCAGATACAACCTGAAACATACGGGACCTCAGTTGCTGAACATTTAGATCTTTAGCGATATTTCCAACTACGGTTCCCTTGTTCACCTCCTCTGAGACGGAATAGACGATCTGACAGGAAGATAAATCCACCAAACAAAGCAACAGCAGAGTAGCACAGCAGAAGCATCCGAGAATGGAGAGACCCATCGCTATCCACAGATAGTAAAAACCTTGATGGCGTCAAGGAAAGACGGCATAGAAAAATATACGCCAACTCTTTCTTTCAAAGACCTTCCCAACACATTTGATATTGTGCGACACTGGCAAAGCACTATACGCACAATGGAGGCCAGTAGAGAAAGGAGGAGTTTGTAATAATACATTAGTGAACGCACCGCGTTTCAAATCATGGTCTATAGCGACGCCTTGTGTCTATGGAAGTGAGAGCGCACTCTTAAATCCAGGTTCTAAAACTTAAAGTATGGTCCCTGACTGCTAGCACTCATATTCATAGAGGAAACCTAAAGATCTACAAGTGCCGGCATTTAATTTTATTTTAGTAAACTACAATTCCAAACATATTTGTGAATTCCAAAGTACCAACTTTGCAATGTCGCTGTCCAGCACAGTTGTGCTGACCATTAACTTTATACCATTGCATTGCAGCATAATCAACCATTATAAACAATTGTTGATAATTTAAAAACCACAAGTCAAAAATAAATTATAACATTGACGTTGCATTATGCAATTTTCTTTAAGAAGTATGCTATATCCTTACCTTCTCGCAGGTGGGGAGAGTTTGAGTTCTATTGTAAGTGTCTCCTCCGTTGATACTGATCAGCTCCCCGTCACCAGGTGGAAACGACGTGGGGAAAACTACCACGTCACTCTTCATTGTGTCTGAACTAAAACACACGTCATACTGCTGAGTAGATTTGGAGTAAGACCAGCTCCCGTCAGGGTGGGTGGTTATCATTGGGGCGCTGTACTTGCTGAAACTGCCGTCTGTCTTATGGCACTTTACCGCTATTAAACTGATGAGGCTCAGTAGAAATATCACTGATACTGAGACTATGGAGATGAGCAGATACAGGTTTAGATCTGAGAAACTCTCCTCCTTTTTTGGTAGTTGTCTGAAACTTGTCTGCATGTCACCTGTACTTTCAACCACCACAACATCAATAGACACAGTGGCAGACAGGGAAGGGTCTCCATTGTCAGACACCACTATGACCAGCGGGTGAGTTTTTAAGTCATTGTCACTCATGCGTCTCTTAGTCCTGATCTCTCCATTGCTGCTTCCAATTCTGAATAGATTCGGTCCCTTTGGTTCAGAGATGTGATAAGAGAGCAGCGCATTGTAACCAGAGTCTGCGTCTACAGCCCTAATCTTGGCCACAAAGTAGCCCGCTTCAGCAGCGTAGGGAATGTTCTCAGAGTTGACAGAGCCTTGGTCAGAATAGGGCGGGAGAATAACAGGAGTGTTGTCATTCTCATCCAGGATAAAAACGTTCACAGTCACGTTGCTGCTCAGAGGAGGAACACCACCGTCTGTGGCCTGAACTTGGAACTGGAATCGTTTAGTTTCTTCGTGGTTAAACGACTGCAGAGTAGATATTTCACCGGTCAAATCATTAATGTTGATAAGCGATGAAGTGCTTTTCAGAGAATATGAGACACGCGCGTTGTCGTTTTCATCAGTATCATGCGCATGCACGTTAACTACCATGTCTCCAACTGGGCTATTTTCTTTTAAATACACGTTGACAATGGGCTCTGGGAAGCGAGGTGGGTTGTCGTTCACATCAGAAATATGCACAGTAACAACACTGGTGCTAGAGAGAGGGGGGGTTCCCTCATCTACGGCTGTGATGGTGATGTTGTACTGGGGGTGACGCTCTCTATCTAAAGGTCCGTCCACTACCAGAGAGTACTGGTTTTTATAGGACGACTGCAGTTTAAACGGAACAGTTCCGCTGATGTGACCGTTCACAATTCCATTTTTTCCGCCATCTTTATCAGACAGCATTATTAAAGCAATGCCAGTACCAGATTCTGCATTTTCTTTCACATTGCTCATTAGAGAAGTCGTAGATATTTGTGGCGCATTGTCATTCAAATCAAGAACTTCTACTAAAACTTTGCAATGGGTAGTTTTAGGATACTGTCCTTGATCGGCCGCCTGAACTCGCAACTCAATACCAACGTTTGCCTCATAATCAAGTTCACCTATCATTGATATTTCCCCTGAATGAGGATCGATAGAGAATATATCATAACCTTTAGCATTTCCGTGACCAACGAAAGAGTAAATTATCTCGCCGTTCATACCTTCATCTTTATCTGTTGCTGAGACACGTAGTATTTTAGATCCAATATTAATATTCTCTGCAACTTTCACTTTGTATAAGGATTTACTAAACACCGGATTATTGTCATTGATATCCATGACATGTATCACAATATCTAAAGTACCGGATCTTGGAGGTTTTCCTCCGTCTACAGCAGTCAGTACGAGCTGAATCACAGCCTGTTTTTCTCGGTCTAAAGGTTTCTGTAGCACCAACTCAGCAGACACACTCTGTTCTCCACCGCTCTGCACATCCAGAGAGAAGTGTTCATTTGGACTCAGCTTGTAGGTCTTTACTGAGTTAATGCCGACGTCAATGTCTTCAGCAACCGGCAGAAGAAATCGTTCTCCTGCCACTGCGTTTTCCGTTATATTTAATGTTAGTGAACCAACGGAAAACGATGGTGCATTGTCGTTTATATCGAGTATTTTAATTTCAACACGAAAGATGCTCGTGGGATTGTGCGCCACAGCCTGTACACTCAGAGAGCATTTCTCACTGGTCCCACAAAGCTCCTCTCGGTCGATTCTCTCATTGACGAACAAACCACCGGACTTCAAATTCACATCAAAATACTTCTTGCTCGATTCAGATACAACCTGAAACATACGAGACTCCAGTTCCTGAACATTGAGATTGAGGTCTTTAGCGATATTTCCAACAGCGGTTCCCTTGTTCACCTCCTCTGAGACGGAGTAAGAAATCTGACCGGATGATACCTCCCATAAACAAAGCAGAGGGAACAGAATCCTCACGGAAACATCCATCATTATCCAAGGATTATTAAATATCCGTTAGGTTGTGGAGATCAGTTACTTCAAAAAAAATAAGCACAGTTGTTTCAAATGCAAGCATACTCTTCTGAATACGTGTTCCTCAGAGGTATAGTATCGTGCAACACTGACAAAGCAATACGCGCAATGGAGGCCAGGAGAGAAAGGAGGAGTTTGTAATAATAGATTAGTGATCAGACTGCGTTTTAAATCACGGTCTATAGCGACGCCTTGTGTCTACAGAATTAAGAGCGCACTCTTCAATCCAGTTTCTAGAACTTAAAGTATGGTCCCTGACAGCTCTCACTACTACACCTAATATTCATAGAGAAATCCTAAAGATCTACAAGTGCCAGGAAAAGGGTTTGATTTTCTTAAACTACAATTCCAGACATAATTGTAAATACAAAGAGAGGATTACCAATTTTACGGTTTCGCTGTCCAGTTCAGCGGTGCTGAACGCTAACTTGATAATAATACAATGCAGTGTAATCAACCAAAACGAATACACCTTAACACATGTAAAAAATGAAGTAGAAAAGAAACAATAGCCAATGGCATCAACTTTGCATTGTGCAATTTCCTTTTAGTAGTGTGAAATCTCCTTACCTTTTCGCAGGTGGGCAGAGTTTGAGTCCTACTGAAAGTGTCTCCTCCATTGATACTGATCAGCTCCCCGTCACCAGGTGGAAACGACGTGGGGAAAACCACCACGTCACTCTTCATTGTGTCTGAGCTAAAACACACGTCATACTGCTGAGTAGATTTGGAGTAAGACCAGCTCCCGTCAGGGTGGGTGGTTATCATTGGGGCGCTGTACCTGCTGAAACTGCCGTCTGTCTTGTGGCATTTTACCGCTATTAAACTGATGAGGCTCAGTAGAAATATCACTGATACTGAGGCTATGGAGATCAGCAGATACAGGTTTAGATCTGAGAAACTCTCCTCCTTTACTGGTAGCTGTCTGAAAGTTGTCTGCATGTCACCTGTACTTTCAACCACCACAACATCAATAGACACAGTGGCAGACAGGGAAGGGTCTCCATTGTCAGACACCACTATGACCAGCGGGTGAGTTTTTAAGTCATTGTCACTCATGCGTCTCTTAGTCCTGATCTCTCCATTGCTGCTTCCAATTTTGAACAGATTTGGCCCCTTTGGTTCAGAGATGTGATAAGAGAGCAGCGCGTTGTAACCAGAGTCTAGGTCTACAGCCCTGATCTTGGCCACAAAGTAGCCCGCTTCAGCAGAGTAGGGAATGTTCTCAGAGTTGACAGAGCCTTGGTCAGAATAGGGCGGGAGAATAACAGGAGTGTTGTCATTCTCATCCAGGATAAAAACGTTCACAGTCACGTTACTGCTCAGAGGAGGAACACCACCGTCTGTGGCCTGAACTTGGAACTGGAATCTCTTAGTTTCCTCGAAGTTAAAAGACTGCAGACTGTACATTTCTCCAGTTAAAGAATTTACATTGACAGCAACAGATGACTGTGTAGCCGTCGTTATAGGCCCTAAAGAATATGATATTTGAGCGTTTGCCTCCTGGTCCGGATCTAAAGCGGTCAGAGAACATATCAAGGATCCCGTGGGGCTGTTTTCTTTTAGGTACAAGTTGACTATAGGTTCCGGAAACTGAGGCGCGTTGTCATTAACGTCGGAAACGTGAATAGTAAAAACGCTCGTGCTGGAGAGGGGAGGACTACCATCGTCAGTAGCTATGATAGTGACATTATACTCGGAGTGGATTTCCCTGTCGAGGATATCTTCAAGGACGAGGGAGTAATATTTGCCCTGAGATGACTCCAGCAGAAACGGCGTCCCTTCGGATATGGTGCAACGCACGTGACCGTTTCTACCTCCGTCCTTGTCAAGAACAGTGATCAGTGCAATCGCGGTGCCCTTTTTGGCGTCCTCTCTCACGCTCTCTGAAAGAGAGGACAGTTTGATTTCAGGAGCGTTGTCATTTACATCTATTACCTCTACCAGCACCTTGGCATGGGAGGCTAAAGGCGTGCTGCCTCGATCCAGGGCCTCTACGCGGATCTCGTAGGCACTGGTCGTTTCAAAATCCAACGGCCTTGCCACCGTTATTTCTCCCGTACTCTGATTTATTGCAAACATGTCATAGGCTCCCCGTTGGCCCTGTTGGCTGAACAAATAAATTACTTCAGCGTTTAGACCGTCATCTAGATCTGTAGCGTTAATCCTCAATATCGTAGTGCCAACCGGCGCAGTCTCTGAGACTTTAGTTTTGTATAGAGCAGTGGAAAACACAGGGGCGTTATCGTTGGCATCCAGCACGTTAATAGTAATTTCAGTCGTACCGGATCTTGGAGGCTTTCCTCCATCAACTGCCGTTAAAATAAGCTTGATCACAGACTGCTTTTCCCGGTCTAAAGGCTTCTGTAGCACTAACTCTGATGAAGGACCACGGTCAGGCTCAGAAGGCCTATGTGCGTCCAGTCTGAAGAAAGCATTTGGGGACAGTTTATACGCATCAACTGAATTGCTGCCTACATCTGGATCATCTGCCGAGGGCATAGGGAATTTAGCTCCAGGGGAAGTCAGTTCAGAAATCGGAATAGTCTGTGATTTCTGAGAAAATACTGGAGCATTGTCGTTCACATCAAGTATAGTTATATCAACACTGTACAATCTCAAAGGATAATTAACGATTGCTTCCAAGCTTTCGGTGCAAACCAAGCCGTTGGGACAAAGCTCTTCTCTATCTATAGCCTCGCTAACGAAGATAGCTCCGGTCCTTAAATTTACCTCAAAATGTTTCTTGGACGATCCTGATTCGATGTGGAACATTCGCGTCTCAAGTTCAGTCACTTTAAGATTCAAATCCTTTGCTAAATTCCCAACAACCGTTCCCGGGCGAACCTCTTCTGAAACGGAATAGGTAATTTGTCCAAATGCAACATCTTGGAGACAAAGCGACAGGCAAAACAGATTTACAATCCAAATGCGCTTCTCGAACACACCCATTGTTCAGTAGTCCGTTTTAGAATGCACGCATTGTGACATAAATAACATGCGTCTGCAAAACAATCCACAATGTTTCTTCTATGAAAACACACACATAATCCTCATGTCCCGTTCGCAACCCAATCCCAGTTTACTCAATTGTACAGTGACGAATGCCTTAGTCTGCCTAAATATTCATGGGTGGAGATAAAAACAAGATCCCTGTATTGTTAGTGCACAGTGACACCTCGTGGAGAATAGCACGAACAGATACAGAGCTTCATTTTTTTGTGACGCTACGTATTAGTACGTCACGGATATCATAAGCGTGCTCTGAATTGAATACATATTCGGTACAAGAGACGAATGTTTATACCGTGAAAATGTATTTAATATGTGAAATAGTGGGTGGAAACAAAACTACGTGGCTAATGTCGGTAGAAACAGAAATTCCAGTTTCAACACACAATGGAAGACGGAGAGAGAAAAAACAGTATTTCAGCACCATGGACAACTCCCTTTTCTGCCGGTCGGAGCAGGTCATCGCCAGTCGGCAACCCCGCACACAGACAGAGAGAGACGGAGAGAGGGAGGGAGAGGGAGCCGCGTAGGCAGGGAGAGGGCGGGCGGGAGGCAGTAACGAAGAAAAGCTGCTCGCACGCCGCCCACAGTGAGAGGTGGAGACAGAACTTAGAAAACAACATGCAAAATGCAGTGACAATTTTAATGTTCAGTGCGTGCATATTTCTGTGTGTATGTTCGGCATGTGTATGTATATACTGTATATCCGTGTTTATGAATACATATGTACAGTATACGTAGATGCACATGTAGCCTATGTGTATGTATAGATACTGTGCAGCAGTATGTTTGTTTTGGCAACATTTGACATATCTCTTACCATGCCACTTGAAATGGAATATTAAAACTGAGAGAATAGAACAATAGATACAGAGAGAGAGGCAGTAAGAAAAACTAAAAACCGAGAAGGCATTTGAGTCAATTGAGAGAGAGGGAGATGTGAAAGAAAGAGGAGAGAGATGTTAGAGAGATGAGTGAGAAAGAGATGAGACAGATGAAAAGGAGAGAGGAGATAAATATAGAGAGATATGAGAGAGAGAGAGAGAGAGAGAGAGAGAGAGAGAGAGAGGGAGAGAGAGAGAGAGAGGCAGAGAGAGAGACATGGTCTAGACCAGGGGTGTCGAGCTCCGGTCCTCGAGGGCCGCTGTCCTGCATGTTTTAGATGTTTCCCTGATCCAGCTCACCTGATTCGAATGAATGGTCGTTATAACAACCCTTTTAATTGAATCAGGTGTGTTGGAGCAGGGAAACATCTAAAACATGCAGGACAGCGGCCCTCGAGGACCGGAGTTCGACACCCCTGGTCTAGACAAATGCAAATGCAACATAAATGTGGACGCAAGTGCCCCTTTCCAACACCCAGGGTTCCACACGACACACGTCCAGGTCATGAGCTGACTCATCAATAGAGACAGAGGAGGGGGAAGTCAGTCCAGAACAACACATCAACCACAGGCAGGTCCCCCCCCCCCCCCCTTTTAACTCACACCAACCCATTAACGTTAAGTGAACTGCCCTTCGATATTTAACTCAATAACCCAATGTCCTGCGTGAGAGCCTGGAAATGTGCTCACATTAAGTTCAGCATTAACAGCACAGCCGTGGGCACTCATGTGGTCCAGCTACAGATCGCCTCCTGGTGGTTGAACCTAGTTGACGTCTCCAAACCAGACTGCCACGTGCAGACTGCATTCTCAGCCGAGTGCTCTGATGATGACAGGAGAGGATGCAGATGAAGGAGCCATATGCCAGGGTACGATGACGTGAATAATTTACAGGCAGAGAGGAGAGTGGTGTTGAAAATGTGCAACTGCTTTTCCCCTGTGGTCTAGCTTGGTGAGATCATGACCTCACTGCTAACACTGTAAACCACTCAGTGCCTACGAGAGGTTCCCAGATGCTGAGATTTACTCAATTAAATACTTCTGCAACTGTAATTCTCAACTACCCCAAATATCATTAAATATTTAGAATAATTTAGAATTCATTATAATTTAAGAGATGGTTCCAGATCAGTGGTGGAGCATTTGGCTGAAGATCAAGAGGTTGCAGGTTCAAATCCCCCGTTTATTGCTTTGGATAAAATAACATGGTACTATTTCCGTTACTTAGGTATCCCAAAATACAAGACAATGAAGCAATAGTAATTGTGTGAAATAATGATAATAAATTATGTTGATGCTGGTATTACATTTACATTTAGTCATTTGGCAGACGCTCTTATCCGGAGCAATTTACAGTAAATACAGGGACATTCCCCCCGAGGCAAGTAGGGTGAAGTGCCTTGCCCAAGGACACATCATCATTTTGGCCCAGCCAGGAATTGAACTGGTGACCTTCTGATTACTAGCCCGATTCCCTAACCACTCAGCCATCTGACTCTATTATAACCATCCTCGTAATAATCCCTGGTTTGGATTAAAGCTCCCCTCTAGTGGACCATACAGGTATTGTCGTCTCACTCTCTCCACTGCAGTACTGTAGTAGCCTACAGAGAAGGAGACCGTCTCCATGGCGATATAGCGCTGAGCCAAGTCGCTGTCCATCGTGCTTAACAGTGAGAACTGATTTAGTCAATGAGAAACGTTCTGCTGGCGGAGAGAGATAGAGAAAGAGAGAGGGGGAGGGAGAGAGAGAGAGAGAAAGAGAGAAAAAGAGAGAGAGAGAGAGAGAGGGAGAGAGAGATAGGCAGGGAGGTAGAGAGGGGCATGAGGCAGGGAGGGGCAGGAGATAAGAGAGGGTTGCGGGGGTTGTCTCTGCAAATAGAGGTTGCTGAGACTGGTGAAACTGGAGCACACTGCAGCAGTCTCCCTACTGACACTCTCATCTGTCAAGACATTAGGAATCTTCACTTATGACTGTTTGTGTAGTTCTTCCCACACATACCTTTATTTGGCACATCCAAACATGTACATCCTGCTATCGGTCTCTCCCACACACACACTGACACACACAAACACTGACACACACACACTCTGACACACACACTCTGACACACACACACACACTGACACACACACAGGAGGATGCGAACACGCTTGAACGTTTATAATTCCAAATTCAAGCCCTTCAACAATATACGGATAGATTGATTGTATACAGGATCCCCACCCACAGCAGTGAACTGGTAGAGGGACAGAGACAGAGACATAGAGGGAAAAAGAGAGAGGGGGGTAGAGGGAGATGGAGAAGAAGAGGACTCACGCAGAGCTGAGGAGAGAGGGAGCAACGGGGAAACAAGGTGAAAGACGTGAGAGCGCGCGCCGTAATCCCCTCCTCCGCGTTTGCCGGGAAAGGTGGCGCGGTTGCCGCGGCAACCGTTTCCTAGGCGCCGAGGACTTTGTGTCGGCCGAGTCCCCCCCCCACCCCACCCCCGTTGCTGCTGCGGAGTGCAGGGGTGAGGGGGGGGGGGGCATCCATCACTGGCCACCAGGCAGTCAAGATCAGAATACCACCTGGAGGAGAATGTTTAGACCAGCTCAATGTGATGTGATTTGCAGACTCCACTCTCTACAAAAGCTCAATCACCCTGCATTAGCACGGAACAGTTGATTTGGAAACTGGGTCAGCATGCATACCCGTGTGTGTTTGTCTGCATGTGGATTTAGAGAGAGAATGACAGAGATAGATAGAGAGGGAAGGACAGAGATAAAGGGGGAGAAATCCTATCAACAGTGATAATATCTACATATTTAGCCATTCACAAAAGACGCCAGAGCTAAAACCAGGAACTCAGATCTCCAAACTTTATTCAGATTGCATCTTCTGGCAGAACATGAGAGCAAAAAGACACACACAAAAATCTGCAAGACCATTCTCTCTCACTCCATTTGTATCTGAGCTGACAGCCAGGGGGCAGGTCTGTCTGGACGGTGCTTAAGACAGGGCATCCCATGTCAGTTAGGTAACAAGCCACACAGAGACACTCTCTGGGACTCAAGAAACAGTCTAAAAGCAGAAGTAAAATGCAGGAATAAGCACTACACACTAAAACAGACAAACACACATTACTAAGCAAGCAGCATGAACTCTCCCAGGTGTTCTCCAACACACCACAGCGAATACAACTGATATCAAAATTGTACAGAATCGTATCAAAACACAACAAAGTAAAAAGTAGTTATATCAAGCCTGGTTTCAACCCATCCCATTATTATTTATTTTTTTACAGTTCTTACAGCACATCTGTTCAAATAATACTAGTAATACTTTGACGCCGGGTCACATCACCAGGCCCCATGATTGGCACCGGTGGTCAAAAGTCAGGGAAGTAAGTCAGTCCAGATGGCATCTCAGCCATGGTAATAATCATGACTTGAAATCTGGATTAAGCACCATTATCTCATTCTTTTCCAAGTCACATGCTTTGTGGTGATGCATATGGCACCGCTCAAAGCACCACTCCTTCACCATTATCCTACAGTTAAGTATGTATATGGTTAAGTATTATATAGTGCTCGCCTCACACTATGACCATGTGGCATATCCTCCACGAATGTCATTATGGGTGTGGCACAGACAGCTGTGTGTGTGCGTGTGTGTGCGTGTGTGTGCGTGTGTGTGTGTGTGTGTGTGTGTGTGTGTGTCAGAGCAGCTAAGGCTAACCTCATCAGACCACAGAGAGAGAAGAGAGGGTCATGCAACACGAAGAGAGAGAGGGTTTCAAGGGAGATAGATCTAATAATAGTGAATCCATTGGCAGAGACACAAAGAACAGATTGGGCCTCTTTACTTATCCCTTTTACATGTTGAAGGTCTTTAGAGAGAAGGTTAGAATTTGGGGTATGGTCTGTTTGGAATTAGAACACTGAGTGAATTGATTGATACAATCAAGAGCCGACCTGTCATTAAAAAATATCTGGTTATATCTCTCTCTCTCTATCTCTCTCTCTCTCTCTCTCTCTCTCTATCTCTGAGGCTTCTCTTCTTTCCCATCCCTATTTTGGCTTTGTCTTTCTATGTTCTCATTTCTGAAAGATAATGCCTGACGTTTAGTTATCTGAGCTCTGCAGACCTGGATGAGGAGGTGTTGATGTCGACCATTTGGCTACATATCTAATAGTGGACTCAGTGCTGAATTAGATCTGAATGTCTGTACACTATCAAAGAAAGAACTAATCATGTATTGCACTACGAATATCATAAAACACAAAATGCACTTGAAGAAATCACAAAAAAGCTGCAATAAGAGTAGTTATATCAAATAGTTGAATAAAAAAACACTATCTCATAAAGTTCAATTCAATCATCATAATTCAACTTTTAAAACATGGCCAGAGTATTGAATTGCACCATGCCTGACATAAATATAATTTGTATATATATTTTTTTAAATAAACAGTCCTATTCTTTAAAGTGAAAATAGTAAATCGTTCTACAGAATACAACTGTCTGGTCTTTTGTCACCAACTGTTTTTTTTGTGTGTTTTGTTTTATATTTGAATTCCCGTTTGACCTAGCTTTCACAGTGGCCTTCTGAGTGGATGATCGTGGTAGTGAGACCCTGTTACCGGGCTGTGAGGGTTAGCTTAAGAGAGCTGTGACGGACTGGAGACAGGATATGGTACTACGGGGCGTCCTGATCATGGGAGCAGGCCTGCTACATAGACGGTCCAGTCTGCTTCAACCTGAAGACTCTGCTCAGGCAGGGAGACACTACATACAGAAGGATGTTGTCTCTATTGCAGTTGATCTGTGCGTTATGCTTCACGGTGAATCATTGCAAAGTTAAGAATTCTCAAATCTATGCCTTATGTTTATCATAGCTCCTGAACAGTTGTATGAAAAATGACAAACTCAAAATGCACGCTTTTTCTTTTCTTTTCGGAGAGTGTTTTTAGTTAAAAAAAAAGTATATTTGGACTAGCAAATAAAAACATCTTAACACACTATACAACAAGCCTGTGATGACATGGCAAAGCATGACAGAAAACCCCTAAGTAGAACATGTGGAACACTTTCATCTCCTGCATCGCATCCTTTCTGGAGGAACAGGAAATGGAATGTCCATACCTGCCGTTAGGTTCAAAGTCATCAGCAACATCCCCCAAAAACGACAGCACTCCTATTCAGTCCCAGCATCCTCGGCGGAGGCTCCTCCTTCTCCGTGAAGATAAAGCTCAAGCACCTGGTAGTGTGGCCATGCAGATTCATGCTTGATTGATGGAGTTGAAGGTAGTTTACAGCAGAAGAGGTCACTGGTGTGAGGTTGGTGTTTGGAAAGAAGGGTCCAAGAGATGCCCGCGGAGGGAGCTCACTGTTGGATCTTATTGATAGAGAGCTGGGGGGTGGGGGTAGGGGGTGGGAGGTAGGGGGCTGTGGTTGTGTCTTTGAACGTCTTCGATGTCATGTGGAATTTGTAGAAAGTTCTCAACCCGTCCGAGAAGTCATGGCAGGTCACTGCTGGACTCCTGTGTATGGACAGAAACAAGAATAGAACGTTAGCATCATTAATGTGGAAGGTGAACCTGACTGACAGCCACAATGCCACGACTCATGCAGTGACAGAGTTTTCTCAACCGGGGCCTGACTGGTTACTGTCCCCATCAGTCAAACAGAGATGGATTTCAGCTGGTTTGCTTACTTTCTACAGTAAGTAAATTCCAAGCCTCGGTTTTATGAAAAGGAGGTTTGCTTTGTGAATTCGATTGAACTTTCGGAACCTTTTAAAATGTTCTCCACAGTAAGACTGTAAGTAGGCCGAATCACAGAGCTTCAATCGCCTGAATTGAGGCCAGATTGAAAAGCAAGCAATTGAAATTTGAATAAAACCAAAAAAGTGACAAGAACAGGGTAAAAAAAAAATAGGAGATAGGAGACATGCACATCGCAGTGTGTAGTTGGTAGGTTTGTGTGTGTGTGTGTGTGTGTGTGTGTGTGTGTGTGTGTGTGTGTGTGTGTGTGTGTGTGTGTGTGTACATGCGTGTATGTACCTGAGTACTGATCTCCATAGTATGTCTATTGTCATTAATTTCTCCCTCCGCTCTCCCTAACCAATGACGAGTCTAAAATGAACTCATGTGTGCTTCTGACAGTGAGAGCTGCTGTTTTCAGCAGGTGATCAAACTGAAGGCCAGCCAGGACTAGCTATAATCCTCTCTTTCATCTGTGCCAGGTCTTTGCCCTGTTCCTCTACCCAGGCAAACCCTGTGTCACAATTACTGTTCTGACCTGGCAGACACTCCGGGCCTAATCTCAACTGTCGGAGAGAGATTGGTTTCCTCTCTGTGGAAAGATTTGCCAATCTAATATTCATAGCTCACAGGAGTGCAGTGGTGAAGGTCAGAGGGTGAGCAGTTTGTGTCAGGGGAGGAAACTGAGGGATTGAGAGAGAAGAGAGAGAGCTTGGGAATTATGCTTTTTTTTTCTCTCTGCATCTCCTTCCATTGCATAAGGGCTCCTTGCAAAGAGTCTCTCTTAGAAAGGGGTTAGAACTAATCATCACAGGCATGGTGAGCAAAGGTCTCGTTTCTTTTGTGTTTTGTATTTCAACATCCAATGTTTTGAGCAGGACAAATAGAACTGGACCAAAAACAGGAGAAACTCTAGTCTCTTTTACACAAATCACACCGGTCCTATAACATGTATTCAGCAACCAGCATACCTCCAGTTGTAGAATGGACTTCCTTTCATTTTGAGTACTTAAGAATAAAGAAAAGACAGATTCAATGGTCATTTCACACCCACCAACCCACACACACACAGATACAAACACACACACATACACCCACCTTTGAAATGATATTAATTATTAATTTAACTTTTTTTAAATAACCCCTATCCCAAAAACGGAACATAAACATTGACATAAGGTACATCAGAAACATCAATCCTTATTTGGAAACGGCATCCTAAAAGAAAAAAGACAAAAGCAAATATCAGGCCCAAAAAAGGCCTTGTGGTAGAAAAGTCAAGTAGTAGAATTATTCAGGATTGCTGTCCTCAGATCACCTTGGATGTTGAAGATAATTTAGCTAGTGAAGTAATATCCATAACAAATGAAAACATACTTTCTTAGAAAAACCACTTTGTCATCAATATTACATGTTATTACACTGTGAGAGTCTTAGTGGCATCTAGCCGCCTGTGAATTCACTTGATTATTTAATACAGCCAGGCTACACGAGTCCCCACTCCGTGAATGACTCCAAGGCAAATGAAACACAAACAGTTTTTATGCTCTAGGTGTCTTCAATAACCACACAGTGATTCCCAGCCATAACACACAAAGTGACTAGGTTAACATCACAGTCTGATGTTTCTTTATGTTATAATGCCTATGGTTTTACCCAGTATTGACCTCGCTGATATGACCGGCAGAATTTTTCCATAAGGAAATGGAAGGTCAGTGATCTTGAGGGATGGCAGACATTGTAAAGTCACACTGTCACATCACCAGTTTATATATTAGGGGAAAATGAAGATCATACACCATCTACAGCATACTGCCACATTCCTCCAGATCCCACATTTGTATTGCTTAGGACACAAATGGTCAAGCCATGTTGCCATCTAATCCGACTGACAGAGGTGAGGACTGAGGAATGTGGTGTTCTGTAGAACATATTTAAACAAGGTATAGCTTCCTTCATCTCTTAAAAAAAAACTAAAAACTAAAGTAACACCAGACCACCCCAACATTTGTCAAATCAATCCTGCAGCATCACAGGTACAGGCAGAAACAAGTCACTGCTAAGTTTGGAAATAAAAGACAAAACTGTCTGCCAGAGTGGAGTCAGCCTACCTGTAGTGTGGATGCCCTGGAGTCGCTGGTCTCTGTGGGGCCTATGCTCCTGGGTATACTGGAGACAAAGTACCCGGCTCCTTTGGGCACGATGGGCTGCCTCACCACCACCTTCCCTTTCCGGGTCTCAGCCAAAAACAGGCTGTACCAGTAGGCGTCGCTGGAGATCAGGGTGGAGTCTGCTATGGTGGAGCTTCTCTGGCTAACGTAGCTGTTCCTGCTAACGTAGCTGTTCCTGTTGGGCGGGGGGATTTTCATGGGCTTGGGTTTGGGCTTCTGGCATTTGATCACGATGATCACCAGGATGGTGATGAGCAGCAGGAAAGAGACGGAGCCCAGGCCGATGACCAGGTACAGGTTGAGGTCGGAGAACATGTCATACTCGAAGGGTTCCTCCGTCGTCTCGGAGAACGACGTCACCATGTGCTCCACCGTCGTGATCTTGATGGTCACCGTGGCAGAGAGGGACGGCTCTCCGTTGTCCTTGGCGACGACGACCAGGCGCTGGTGGCGAGGGTCCCTGTAACTGAACATACGGGTGGTGCGGATCTCGCCGTTGTACTGGTCCAGACTAAAGAGCGTCGGGTCGCTGACCTGCAGGAGCTGGTAGGTGACACGTGCGTTCTGCTCCGAGTCCGAGTCGATGGCGATGACTTTGGCGACCAGGTGACCTTTGTCGGTGGACCTCGGGATCACCTCCTCGATGACGGAACCCTGGGCGCGCCACGGCGCCACGATGGCGGGCGTGTTGTCGTTTTGGTCCAGGATGACGATGTGGACCGTGACGTTGCTGCTGAGAGCGGGAACGCCTGAGTCCCGGGCCTCGATGTGAAACAGGAACTCCCTCTCTCTCTCAAAGTCGAAGGTCTTCAGAGCGTAAAGGTTCCCGTTCTCTGGGTTGATGGAGAACAGCATCGATATGGAGGTGTTTTGGATCTCTTTCTCCATGATGAAATAGACCAGATACTGGTTCTCGTGGAGGTCTGGGTCAAAGGCGGTGAGGGTGGTCAACAGCGCACCAGGGACGTTGTTCTCCATGACGTGGATGGTGTAGAGGGACTGTGGAAACACTGGTACGTTGTCGTTGACGTCAAGAATCTCCAAGGTGATGGTTTCATTATCAGAAAGAGGAGGTGTGCCCTTGTCTGTGACTTTAAAAGTGATGTCGTATCGGGAGATCATTTCTCTGTCCAGGGGCTTTGAAACGAGGAGTGCAAAGAACTCATCTGAGGATTTGTTGAGAACAAAGGGTAGATGTGCTTGTTGATTAAAAGTAAGTTCAACTTCTCCGTTTCTCCCGGAGTCTCTGTCGCGGGTGCTGATAACGGCTATTATCGTTCCTACGGTGACATCTTCTTTGACTGTACTTTTGAAAGATTTGACGGTTACCTCGGGATGGTTGTCATTCATGTCGGTAACAGATACCATCACTCTGCATTCTCCTGTTAATGCATTTGGGCCTTTGTCTTTGGCCTGTATGTGCATTTCAAAACTTTGACTTTCCTCAAAATCAATCACGCCCTTCACCTTGATCTCTCCAGTGTCAGGATTGAGAGAGAACATTTCTTGCGTTTTCTCCGATGTGTACAATGTGTAGGAATACGTTATCTCTGCGTTTATGCCTTCGTCAAAGTCTGTTGCGTTCAACTTAATGACTACTGTTCCAATAGGGGAGTTCTCTTTTATATTAACTGCGTATACCTCCTGATTAAAGAAGGGGGCGTTGTCATTGATATCCAGAACCCTAATAATTATGCTGGCTGTGCCTGAGCGCGCAGGGACTCCTCCATCTACAGCGGTTAATATCAGATTGTGAATTCCCTGTTCTTCTCGGTCTAAATGGCTATTGAGAACTAAATCTACGTATTTTGAGCCACCGCTTCCTGTCTGTATATCGATTGTAAAAGATTTGCTTTCGCTTAGATAATACGTTTTTATAGAATTTGCACCAACATCTGCATCCACTGCATTTGTCAACGAGAACCTCTCTCCGGGAGCAGTGGATTCTGATATGTCCAATTGCATGGTCTCCCTTCGAAAAATCGGCGCGTTGTCATTTATGTCCATAATTTCCAGTTCAACATTAAAAATGCGAATAGGGTTTTCAAATATGACATCCATTTTCAAAAAGCAAGATGTTGTCTTGCTCGTACATATGTTTTCTCTGTCTATCCTCTCTATAATGTACAGATCGCCAGTTTCTTTGTTGATATCAAGGTATTTTTTACTGTGGATGATATCAAGCTTTGCCTTGCGTCTTACCAGACTGCGAACATCAAGTCCCAAATCTGTAGCCAAGTTCGCAACAACGGAACCCTCTTGCATTTCCTCTGGAATGGAGTACCGAGTGACGGACAAAGCAGCCCCCCACATCCCACAGAACACAAAGAGAGCCGCGACCCACCCTGACCGTTTGAACGACATAATTCGCGCCATGATAGAATGATTATAGTGCAAAATAAATTGGAATCGTTTCTATTTACTTAAAATGGTTGTCTTCACATCTGTAGACTGGTGTCGATATGCTGTTCGATCGCAGCCATTCTCTTCCGCCTTGCAAAATTCATGTCGAGCCTCCACGCGGCACAGCTGAGGTGGCGTAGCCTAGGCGTTGTGTCCTAAATCTTGATGACGTCTTCTGTAGTCGTCACTTGCCATGGAATAGACTTGCTGTACCATTCAAAATAGTTTAACATCGCCATCTGGGCACTCATACTGGCCCGTGACATTTTCACACAGTGAAATACCCACACTGATCAAATTAATGAACCACTGTTATGTTCAGAGTGTTTTAAAGTAGGGTCGGTAAAGCCAACACAAAATCAAAACAATAATATCAGCACCAGAGAGTGTAGACAGCTCCGCCGTTTGAAAGGTCGTGTCAGAGTCAACTGTAAACCAGAAACGTGATTTGGCTACAGTAGCTGTCTTGAAACTAGCTAAGCTTACTGACATTATTGAGAAGTAATTGGCTGCCCTACCCACAAATGTTGTTTTGGACAACAACAAAAATATAATAAGCTCAATAGAAAAAGTCAGGAAAAAGCCAAAAGAAAAAGTCAGGAAAAAATGGCCTAACTGCAAAGACTTATGATAAGTAAAACATTCTAAAATATAATTGTTGCACATCTACATTTACATCTACATTTAGAACTAAATGATTGAAGTGAAAAGAGAATCCGAGCCTTGTCGAGAACTATCAAACTGATTTAAAAGTAAGCTGTTGTTACGCTGTTATTATGTTATTACACTGTGATTACTGTTCTTACTATTATTACACTGTTTTAATATGACACGTGTATTAAAATATTAAAAAAGCAAGTAGGAATGACTAGTTTTTACATTTGTATGTCTGAGCCCATATTTCTTTATCCTACTTTAAGTCAGTAGGCCTACTTCAACTTTGACCAGTCTTTTTAAACATGTATCTGTACTTCTACTTGAGTAATCTTTCACTCAAGGATCCTTCACTCAAGTACAAGTACAGACACTTTTGTGTGTATTTTGTCCATCTCTTATTATTGTTCGCAGCATTACCAGAATTATTAAATGAAAATATATGATTGATGCGAAATTATCTAAAACACTGCTGTATAGATGAGGTTAAATTGGTAGGCTATGTTTTAGCTTTCTCTTCATGTCTGTTAAATGAAGGGAAATTAGGTATTTTAAAATAGACTGTGATACAACTATTTTGGGTTGAAAATCTATCAAACCTTCTTGTTATGTTCCTGGTAAATCAGACCAATTAAATGTTCTCTCTGAAATGTTGTTAGTCTGATTGTCATAATGTTCCATGACTTTGTCCACACAAGAAATCTAAAAACAGAAAATACAATTTTCTATTTTAAAAAGAAATATGAGTTCTGGTTAATGAGGCCTACAGGCCATAATTGGCCTCCCCAAAAATGAAACCTTGTAAGAACTTAAGTTGATGAAAAACATCTAACACAACACCAAAGCATGAATTATAGATTTATAATCAGCTTTAATGGTACAATCATTTTGGACCGAGAACACAGAATGAATAAACATGAAACAAACAAAACAGGAAAGTTGAATGAAGACAACAATAAAACACCACTGACAGTCAAAGTAGTTCTTGAACGTTAGAATGTTTCAGTGTTCAGTCTCTCAAGATTCAATGTCCCTCATTTGAAGAAGTGGTTGTTGATCAGGGAATCCTCTCTCTCCAGACCCTGCTCGTAGTGAGACACCAGCCTCCTCTTCTTCCCAAAGGTGGAGAAGGAGTTGTAGACGTCCAGCTCCCCTCTCAGGGCTGGCTTTAGCGTGCAGTACCCAGATGGCGTGCCGGGTATGTAAACGTTGTGCTGATAGTCCGGTGGAGGCTGGGCTGAGGGGGGTTGTGTGTACCTCGGGGTCCAGGAATGGTCTGGGACCCCCCCGATTCCTTGCTGGGACATCTTGTATTCTGTTACCATAGCACATCATATTATTAGATGATTTTCTACAATAATGTTTATGAATTTAAGGGGCAGTGTCTTTCAATGGTTTGTCTATTTGTGTGCGTTTTAATTTGTTTGTTTCAGTCATGTGACAGGAAACCGTGGAGGTGGACCGTGGTGTGGTACGTACCCCGGGCGTGGCTTCCCCAAGTCCAGTACTGAGGGGGTGCAGGGCAGGAGAAGCCATCTGGATCCTGCCTGGGCCTCGGTGGAAGGGTCCGCTCCATGTTCACAGAGCTGTAGCTTTGGAGAGGAAATGGAAAGGTCACACATTTACAAAATGTACACCAAGGGGGCCTCGTATTTGTGCATGTGTGTGAATGTGTGACTGGAAGTGTGAGTACGTGTGTGTGTGTGTGTGCGATGGTGGTGGGGTTCACCTCTTGTGTGCTGAATTCCGTTGATTTTTTGTCAATGTCCAGTCCTTGTTTGCTTGCTTGAGCTGGAAAAATAGTATAGAGGCAAAACTATGACACATAGAATAGCAATGCAGATAAGTGAGTAAGGGACAGCTCGCTACCACAGAAGCCTAGTCATTCAGCATATGGCGTAATGTAACGGACCATTTTAAACGCTACATTAAGAATGCATCACTTTAAGTATGTAAGTATGTAGACAGTTAAATAATTGAGCCCATATTATTTAGGCTACATCATTTAGCATTTGGGCGCGCAAACAGAATACGGCACAGGCTGCACCTATTTGGATGAGGTAAAAAAAACTAAGAAACAAATAATATAATGCGAGACAATACCGTTCATTGACCTGTTATATTTGTATTTCAACGATTATTTCAAATCGTTATTTTATTTTATTTGATATTTGTGACCCTAGTTTTAGTCATGTATATATAGGACGTCCTGTATGCAAAACGATCGTGCGTAATGGCGCGTGAAATGCATTCATTTGATTCCGAGCACCAAACACAAGTTTGATAGTCATTGTACTATTATTAAATTATCATTTTTTATTATAATCTAAAATATAATAACATATATGAAAACGTTGGTCCCTTGAAGTAACATTTACCTCGTTTGGACTTGTAGCTCCGTTGTTGACGAACTGCCTGCTGTCGTGTAAGTTCCATGCCGAGGTGAGGTACTCGCTGGTCTTGGTGTTATTCTGCGGCGCTTCAGTTATCGGGCTGCATGGCTTCAGGAACATGAAATCACTCTTGGAGGATTCCGGGGTCAGACACATCTTGTAGCAGTATGCCTGGGACAGCGGGCCGCTGCTACCAGGCTCCACGCACTTCGTGCTTCCTTTGGTGCCTGTGGATATCTGCACGTTAAGGTTGGACTTCTTGTACACGTCCGTGGCGGACTCTTCTGACGGAAACCCGCAACAAGCGCTGACAGAGAAACTGTAACCTCGAATGGAATGTCTATCCCTGTAACCCTTTATCGTTGCCAGGACAATAATAGCCACCAGAAACGTGAACGAGATGGCGCCCAGGGTTACTATTAAGTACAAAGTAAGGTTAGAGCGGTACTGGGGGCTCAACGCGAGGTCACCGAAATCAGGCTGCAATTCTGGCACGCTGTCAACAACTGACAGGATGATGGAAACTGTGGCCGAGAGCGGCGGCTGACCGTTGTCCTTGACCAGGATGTCCAGCCTTTGCCTTATGGGGTCTTTATCAACCAAACGGCGAATCGTCCTGATTTCACCCGTATACAGGGCAACGCTGAACAAACTGGGGTCTGTAGCCTGCAGCACCTGATAGAAAAGACGCGAGTTTTGACCTGCGTCTGAGTCCGTCGCAGTGATTTTCGTCACTAGGTAACCAGCATCCACTGTTCTGGGCACCACTGCAGTCGCCGCCGTGCCGTTTACTGGTACAGGTGATAGGATGACAGGAACATTGTCATTTTGGTCCAGAATAAACACGTTTACAGTAACGTTGCTGCTCAGTGGAGGGAAGCCGGCATCTTGAGCTTGGACTAAAATCTGAAAGTTTCTTAGCTGCTCGTGGTCGAATGAACGCAGTGCGTAAATGTTGCCGTTGTCAGAGTTTATGGACACGTAGGTGGACACGGGCATCCCCTGTATGTCACCCTCCAGGATAGAGTAGGACAGATATGAGTTTTGGTCCGAATCAGGATCAATGGCCGTTATGGAGCAAATAGAGGCTCCTGGTGCGTTATTCTCCGTCAAATACACTGTGTAGGAAGGCTGCTTGAATCGGGGTGCGTTGTCATTCATGTCTGACACTTCGACGAGTATTGTTTTCCTTGTAAATAGAGGAGGCGCGCCCATGTCTCTCGCGGTGAGTGTGATATTATACTCGGGCACTCTCTCTCTGTCAAGAAAATCGCTAGTGACTAATGTGTAGTAGTTCTTAAAAGAGGAATGGAGCTGAAAAGGGACGTGATGCGGAATTTCACAGTCAACATTCCCATTTTCACCGGAGTCCTTGTCCATTACGCTGATAACGGCTATGACCGTTCCTGGAGGCGCATCCTCTTGGACAGGTGTGGAGACGGACGTTAAAATCACCTCAGGAAGGTTATCATTCACGTCTAAGATATTAACCAGCACTTTACAGTGAACAGCCACGGCCGATGGACCCTTATCTTTAGCTTGAACATATATCTCGTGCATCCGAGCCTTCTCATAATCAATTAGTCCTTTGACTTTGATCTCTCCGGTGCCCGAGTCAACGCTGAAAAGCTCGCGCACCTTCATGGGGGCATGCCCACTGAATGAGTACGTGATATCAGCGTTTGGACCGTCATCAAGATCTGAGGCATTTAGCTTAATCACCACTGTGCCTTTAGGTGCATTTTCCACAAGCCTCACTCTGTAAAACGACTGGTCGAACACCGGAGCGTTGTCATTTGCATCCAAAACTGTTATGTTGATCTGTGCAGTTCCAGAGCGCTCGGGCGAGCCTCCGTCCACAGCAGTCAGAACCATCTGGTGTGTTTTCTGCTGCTCTCTGTCCAGCGAGTTCTGCAGGACTAATTCTGCAAATTTGCTGCCATCACTCCGCGTCTGGATGTCCAAAACAAAATGTTCGTTCACACTTAACAAATATGAGCGCAGAGAATTGCTCCCGACATCCAGGTCCTGCGCGCTCTCCAAAGGAAAGCGGGATCCGGTAACCGCGGACTCGGATATGTCCAAATTAAACTCGCCCCACGGAAAACTGGGAGAATAGTCATTCACGTCTAAAATCTCTACCTCTACTCTGTAGAGTTCTAAAGGGTTTTCTATGACCACTTGCAGATGAAAGGAGCACGAGATACTTTGCTCACAGAGTTCCTCGCGATCTATTCTTTCATTAACAAACAAAACTCCGTTTTCTAAATTCACCTCCAGATACTGTTTTTTTGCACCTGACACAATTCGAAACCTGCGAGCGGAAAGTCTCTCGACATTTAAGCCCAGGTCTTCCGCAATATTTCCAACGAAAGCCCCGTGCTCGAGCTCTTCGGGGATTGAGTAGCGAATTTGTCCCCAAACTAAATCCAGGACGCACGCTAGTGCCAGACAGGTCACCTGCCATTTTCGCGACAGTCGTCTCTTCGCACCCCGTAGGTCCATTTGCACAAAGCAAAGTCCGGATTACTTAAACAAATGCGGCAATAGTGCCATAAAATAACGTTTCTTTAAACCCGTGTAGAAGTGTTACATTTAAAGTAAATGTAACACAAACATTAAACTGAATCTAATCTGACGGACGGACTGCATCCAAAACTTGAAGCTGACGCAGTGGTCAGTCTCGTGCCATCCGAGTGAATGTCTGCGAACATTGTGAGTGAAGAGGAGAGGAGAGAGGGAGGGAGGGTTTGTGTTTGGAGGCGGCTCGCACTGATTAGCTTTGTTGTGCTCTGTCTGTGTGCGCGCGTGTGCGTGCGTGCGTGTTTATTGGCTCAATCCCAGCATCCCAAAACTAAAATCAACATCTGTTCTTAAACCCATTTCAATTGCAACACATTAATCTTCAGCACCAATCAAACTCATCACAAGCGCCCAACGTTTACAAATAGGAGACTAAAACCACACATTAACAAAACTATCATCCAACGAGGAAAATAAAATGCATTTTTATTTCATTTGACAGGAACAGGCTCCTTTCAGCACAGCTTTCTCCTGTTTCAGTAAACCCAGCTTTCTCCTGTTTCAGTAAACCCAGCTTTCTCCTGTTTCAGTAAACCCAGCTTTCTTTTAAAACATGTCTGTGAGGGAAAAAACGGTTTCTTTAAACACGTTTTAAGACGGTTTCGTTATAAGAAAATGGGAGGAGGCCGAGGTTTCGACATGTCGTCTTCTCACCGGGGAGAGGTCATTCTCTCATCCCTCCATCACACTGACTCCACCGCTGTAAAATTCAGTCCAATCCTCTTGTTTTAAATAAGATCAAAACACAATCTGTCTACAGGAATGAAACCGCGGCAGATGGCGAGGTTCTCCATGGGCTCGTGCTCTTTTTAATTAATGGAGTAGGGATTAGAGGGCATTTATCCAGGATCATTATAGCGAACAGAAGAATTAAGATATTTTGTGAGAAATAATCCCGCGGCTATCCGTGGGATGCACGTGCTGTTATCTCTGGTGTACTTACATTGACCTGCTTAAAACCCGCCTTAAGTGCATTCTCAACGTTATTTAACCCAAAGTGGAAACATAACTTGACTGCTAAGTGGCCGGTCATTTCTAGACAAACACATTAACGGATAAAAAAATACAAAGAGATTACAACACTCACACACATTCACTGTAGGTCTATATAAATGTCCCCCATAATCCATTCGGACGTGGTTTTATTTACAGACCAAAGTAAAGCTGTGAAACGGCAGATGTGCATACGGCACAGTAGATTATATAGGGCAGTTATCAGATTTAACCTGGTTCCAGATATAGCTTGATAGCCTACGCGTGCCACATTGGCTTGTGCAGAGGCAATTTCAGGTATCCTATTAAGTCAGCTAACCGTTACGAAATGTGAAAGTTACACGACGCCACCATCCTTATGAAAAAAAGAAAGCCAAGAAATGATTCAAACCAACTTTTATCTGTGTTTCACAGTGCCAGTAGAGGGAGGCAAACCCTCAATATTAGCCTGAATTACCTGAGTCAACTATGGTCTCTATTTGTCTCTCTCCATTTGTCCAAAACTCCTGTCTACCCACCACGCAACCACTCCTCCCGTTCCAGAGATGGTGCTGGGTGCCACAGACACAGAATGCCAGGAATGTGTTCAACGCTCTCTCCCTCCAATTCTCTCCTCTCTCTCTATTTCCATCTCTCCTCCTCTCTCTCTCTCTCTCTCTCTCTCTCTCTCTCTTTCTATCTCTCTCCCACTCGTTCTCCCTCTCTATCTCTCCCTCCCAGCACAGCATACACAAAAACTTGTGTGCATGTCTGGAACGTCCATCAATCTGGATGAGGGCAGATTCAACCAGTCTATCTATGCAATGGTGAAACAACGGCAGGGGGATAATCTACTAATCAAACATGCTCAGTGTAAGCAACAGGAAGGATAGAGAGAGGGAGAGAGATGGAGAGAGGGAGTAAAAGAGGGTGAGCTAGAGGAAGAGAGAGATAGAGGGGGGGGTGTGAGAATACAGAGGTAATGAGCAATTAAGAGAAACATATAGAGTGGGAGAGGGAATGAGAGGGAGAGATAGAAAGGGGATCTAAGGAGATCTACTGCGGCAGCTACAGCACCTGTTAATCAGCTGAGTAAACATCAGAATTCCCTCGGAAAAGCAGCACAAACCCGAGTAGGAAAACGCTGCAGTGAAGAGTCCTGGCTTGCACCTGGACGCAGCACATATGTTGGTTTAAAAACACCTACAGAAACCACAGACGTGAAGATAAAACCAACCTATGAATACAACATTGGAAGAATAAGGACAAACCTCTGAAGAGGTGAATGAATGAATCAAATCCTCAGCAGAACATTAATCCAGTGATATATGGGAACTGGGGGGATTTTTTTTTAATATGCAACCTCTTGGTTTGCAGTCAAATGTTGTACGACTGAGCTACACCCACCTGTCTCCAAGATGTGAATCTTAACAAGTCTCAGTGTGCAGTTCCACCATGAGCCACATGGCGGCAGCACTGTCGACGACACATCGAACAGCTTCATGTTGTGTCATTTGCGTAACATATCAGTTGAGTTTGCTCTGGTGCCCCACATGCAGGTGTAGCTTGATAACACGAGAGATACAGAACATATCTGTGAATAAGAGGATAACAAGAGCGTGAGTCAAGCTAGCAGTGCCAAGGACAAACACCTGCCTGCCACCTGGAGCACCACAGACTAACACATCACACAACTGTTTTCTTTTTTTCTCTGCCTTTGGCTAAGTGTGGCAGAGGATCAGAAGATGACCTTGGTGTGTGTGTGTGCGTGTGTGTGTGTGTGTGTGTGTGAGCAGGTCTGTGTGTGCGCATGTGTTTGAGTGTATGGAGTGTGTGGAGAAGAAACAGAAAGAAGTACAGTAATATGTACATTCACACTGAAACCACTTTGTTTTCCTTCAGTCCTCCAGACACAGATTAGAGGGCATTACTCTGCTAAAAATTCAAACTATATTAATACGTGAGTGTTATTTACTTATAACACTCTTCATCCACAATCTTTATTCATGTAATTAACTTTGTTATTGTGGCGATCGATCTGGTCCTCTCATTTCAATGCACTTCTCAGTCCATCGTCAATCCTTCTCGCCGTTGGCTCTGTTTACTTCTGTGATGACACTGGAATGTTTGTCACACAACTGCGCGTCCCTCCAGCCTTTCTGCCTCAGGTTCGGCACCAGCACCCTGTCTGACAGGCCCAGGGAAACCATATTCCACGACACAGACCTCCAACACAACCTCATACTTCAGGTCCCTGACAACCGCCAATCCTGGTAGACAACTTCCTGTAATGGGTAGGTTTCCTCCAATCACATTGCAGCTCTGGTATGAGTGACAGGAGGCTCAAGCAGAAGGCCATGGCTGTCTGATGTGTCCCATACAAATACTGTGTTTAAGTCTAAAGTTACTCCAATACAGTCTATGACAGCAATATTCAGGTCAAGTCTTTCCACTAAATATGGTTCTGTTGTTTTAAAAAATCTCTTCAAGCTCTTTGTGGTTTACTAACCTTCAAATAGTTAATACAGAGGCACATGCGCTGGCAGTCCGTGTTCTCATGAAGTTCACCCAAACCAGTAGGTTTTATATCTCTCACAGGAACAACATGTCATCTGTCTGTAGTTAGGGGAAAGGTGGATTCTACCTTCAACACAACTTTAACCTTTAAACCAATTTAGTCTTTATTACAACTTAGGGACAATGTGTCCTGTACTACAAGTAGTCAGTGAACTTCTTCTAGCCCTCTCTTTAACCTCATTATGTCTCTCTCTCTGTCCCTCTCTCTCCTTCTCTTTCTCCACCTCTCACTTACTCTATCCTTGTCTCTCTCACACACACACACACACAAACACACACACACTGTCTCGCTCTCTATCCCTGTCTTTCTCTCACACACAGTCTATTGCTCCCCCTCTCTCTCTTCCTTTCTCTTGCTCCCTCGCCCTCTTCCTTTCTCTTGTTCTCTCTCCCTCTCTCTTTCTCTTGTTCTTTCTCCCTCTCTCTTCCTTTCTCTTGTTCTCTCTCTCTCTCCCTGTCCCTCTCTCTTTCTCTTTCTCTCTCACTTGTTCAACACTCCCAGCAGATAATCTATTCCAGAGAAAAGGCAACGGTGGAAAACGCATAACAAGTGCACATACTTCTCCTCACGCCAAGAGTGAAATAATAAAGCGAGAGGAAAAATTGGAGTGGGAGACAGACAGAAAGGGTGGGAGCCTGGGAGAGAAATACATTGTTTATTCTAACTCAAAGTTAGGCCTTTTGTTGTGGTGGGGACCTGTCTTACATTACGTCTGAACTGCTTTCAAAGTCAGGAAAGGCAAAGGATGAGCCAAGACAGACTGTTTGTCTGACTGTCTGAGCGTCAGAGTGAGAGAGAGAGAGAGAGAGAGAGGAGAGAGAGAGAGAGAGAGAGAGAGAGAGAGAGAGAGAGAGAGAGAGAGAGAGAGAGAGAGAGAGAGGAGAGAGAGAGAGAGAGAGAGAGAGAGAGAGAGAGAGAGAGAGAGAGAGAGAGAGAGAGAGAGAGAGAGAGAGAGAGGGAGGAGAGAGAGAGAGACAGAGAGAAAGAGAGAGACAGGGAAAGAGAGAGAGAGAGAGAGAGAGAGAGAGAGAGAGAGAGAGAGAGAGAGAGAGAGAGAGGAGAGAGAGAGAGAGAGAGAGAGGGGAAGGAGGGCAAGTGAGAGAGGGAGGAAGATAGCAAATCTTAAGATATGTTCTGTGTGACAACAAGATGTAAGTCATGATAAAAGACCTTCACGACAAGTTCTACTGTATTTACACCGTGACACCATCTGCAGAATATATTTACATTAGACACAGTAGTGCTTAAACACTGATTGCAAGCTTGAACCACACTGCAAATGCTGTAGTGGTAACTTCACAGCTTAACTCTGTTTTTCCTCACATCTTAACCCAGGGTGGAGAGTGGAGAGAGGCATCCTGTGTTCACTGGAGCAGGAGGTTATCCAATCACAGCAAAAGTGTCAAGTCAAAAGCTCAAATGAAGTTAGGCAGAGTGTGGGTTTGTTGTGCCAGGCCCAGTACTGTGAAACAGGTCTTTTTGGCCAGTTTCAGTGGCCTCGTATGGAACCTGTTAGGCCTGTCTAACAATGCTCACCCTTATACTGTGTTAGGGCCTATAGCCTGCAAAGCAACAGTGATGAGGCAGTCGATCAGTGACAATGAGTTGACCTCTCCCGTTGAGAAAGAGGGAGGGAGGGAGAGGAAGAGAGGGAGAGAGAGAGACAAAGAGAGACAAAGAGTGAGAGAGAGAGAGAGAGAGAGAGAGAGAGAGAGAGAGAGAGAGTGAGAGAGAGAGAGAGAGAGAGAGAGAGAGAGAGAGAGAGAGAGAGAGAGAGAAGGGGCCTTTGGCTGGCCGGTTCGTCTGCGGTTCCAAGGCAGCGAGAGGAGTGGGGAGCTCGTGGTATTGTTGAATCTCCGAAAAATGTTCATTTTGGATCCCCGTCTCTGCTTACATACCACGCGCACTCCCTCCCTTATTTCCTTATATGTCTCATTCTCTTACGCTTTTCATTAGTCTTCTCAATTGAAGTTTCGTTTCAAGTTTGCCTGAACACTACCCAGACATGTGCAAACGGAAAGGCCAACGGAACACATACGCCTAATTCCAAATGTGACAGACCACAGGTCGGCTGCAAACTACCCACATCGGATGTGGCGGCGGCGATATCACACAGGCACAGTCCGGCGAGCTAAAACGAACGGCGGGAGGGGAAAGGGAAAACGGTACGGTCACTTGTAGGAACCTAAAGCAAAATATTAATGTAAGCCTACCGTCTTCAGAGAGCAGGTTCATTGGGCGTCTGCGGTTCATACATGTACCGTAGGTTTATAGGGGTGTGAACGTTTCCACATACCCTCATGCGCAACTCCACGGAACTCAACTTTTCTAACCTCAAACTTTCTGTAAGGCTAAGCACAAATTTGACAGACACAGACATGACTGAAAGACAACATTCCAATTTAGTTATATCTATATATCAGTAACGTTCAATCCTTTCTTACGCATTGATTATCTCGAACTAGCGCTGCAAATGACTGATATTAGGTGACACCGCATCCTCTAACTTTTCTCCACCTGAATCTCACCCTGAAGCCTGAACAAACGTGCACGGAAAACAACTGCTGCATTTACAAGTCAAGAGAAGGAAAGAGAATGAAAGGATAAGACAATATCAAAAGTCTAACCTAAAAAAAAAGCAACTCAAAACTCAAACAGGATGGAGAACGCCTAGTCTACCAGCACGTTAATTCCCCTCACCTTTTCATCCTCGTCATTAACATCATCCGGAGTAGGACGGGACTCGGGACATTGTGTAGTCTATAAATCCGCGTTCACTTTTTGGCTACAGTGACATCACTAAACCCATTCCTCTCCGCCAGCATCCTTCCTGATCAATGTGCCCGGCGTGTGCTGCTGATGCCCGCACGGATTGTTGCTCTTCCCCGATCCATCCTACAACGAGCGGATCTGTGGAGGGATCCCCGGTCAAAGTGCCTGACTTTCCCTGGCCTGGATAGCGGCTTGGTCACGGCAGCTACGCTCAAGCAATGACTTATATCCTCTCAACTCTGGTCCTGTTGTAAGTGAAATGTGCCTTAATGGAACTCGACACGTGGAGTTTTCTTTGAAAACTGTTACAGTTTAGCCCTGGACTTACATGATATCTGCATGTTGAAGTCGAATGAAAATGCAGTTCCGTTATCATCCACGTGTGAGGTTCTGTGTGTGAGACGCGCGCATGTGTTTGTAGTTGGGCTATAGGGTAGCCATGTGGGCGAAGCAGGTGTGGTTTCTCGCGCGTTGTATAGCTCAGACATTATACAGATTCCATATGCATTCTGGTGACATAGTTATTTATTTGCAGCGAGCGTAAAAATCTTAAATTTTGCCTGGTAAAATACTAGATACCTTTACTGTGTTGCCTTTGTCTAAGTTACAAGTGAGAACATGTGCTTAAAGGTGGACTCACATTGACGTCAATCCATGTCATAATTATTCCTTCGCAATGTGTACGGATTCGTTGGCAGATTATTTAATCGACAAGAGTCTGTGTAGAAGTCTTACAGGTTGAAGCTGTTTTTGATTATGTTTGGCTTTCAGTGATATGCAAATCCACACTTTTAATTTGGCATCCACATACGTCTGCGTGGCTAAGCCTGAAGCAGTTCTGCCGGTAAATGAACACCGATTTATTACGAGAAGTTTCCCCGTTTCCAGCTTCCCCTTCCTCACCATCTCTCCCCAAATCCCAGTCAACAGAAACACCATCTGATTTGACCACGTTTGTCTCAGAGGTAAAACTGAGGCTGTACAGAAGTAGACTGCCGTGGAAGTAGAGCAGACATCTGTGTCTGCTTTGGCCCAGCTGTAGGCTACATTCCAGGCATACATCTGGAGAGCGCGGGGGGTAGGAACCAGGCAGGCCTCCCTAATGAGCACACCGCCAGGAGGCAATGGGGTGGAGATGAAACGTTGGATAGAACCAAAGTCTCTCCCTTTCCCCAGCCGGGGCCACGCTCAGCGTTACTAATTCATGGACATGACTGAAGCTATGTGTGCACGGTATACCAAGATGGAGGAGAGAGGAAGTAGTGGATGGATGGACCGGGTAGATGGATGGATGGATGGATGGATGGATGGAGGAGGTGTAGTGAATTATATTCTCTTGTTCTCAGATCTGTCCAGGCATTGTGGGTGGGTTGCAGTCCCCTGGAGGTGAATACATACACAAACATCATAAATGGGCTAGCTTGCCTATAATTAATAAACACAAATGTACCCACATAACGAGTAAAACTATCTCATGAGCTGCCTGGTCTTCTTATTGCAGGTGTTAGCGGTGGACAACGTTAACTTCGGGGTCCACGTGGAGAATGAGACCCGGGTGCGAGACACGATGAGTCGGCGTCACCACAGAGTGTACCAGCTGTACAGCAGGACCAGTGGGAAACACATCCAGGTCCTGGGGAGGAAGATCAGTGCCGAGGGAGAGGACGGGGACAAATATGGTACCATGCACCCAACACCTAACACAATCTATCTGTCTGTCTAGTATTTCTATCCATTTATCTATTTCATGTTCACCAGGCATACGTACATAAGACATACACCAAGGCATGATTCTAATAATATCAACACTTTGAGTGGAATATTTTGAATCCCTTGTTCATCCTTGTGTGTGTTGGTGTTTTGAAGCCCAGCTAGTTATGGAGGCAGACACCTTTGGTAGCCAGGTGAGAATCCGTGGAAGAGAGACAGACTTCTACCTCTGCATGAACCGTCGAGGCAAGCTCGTTGGAAAGGTGAGAATATTAGCATTCAGTACGTAGTGTGACTATTTAATTTGAACAACTCCCTTCTCTCAGCTGTGATTGCAATGGTTTTTTCCTTACCGGTGAATCGGTTAGGTACAATGGGGATAGCTCAGTAGCAGTGTGTTTGACAGTCAATCAAGAGGTCACAGGTTCAAATCCACCCTTGGTTCAAAGCATCCGTTGATTAAAAAAAGCACATTATTATTATTATGAAGTCATCTCCTGTTTGTGTGTTTCAGAGGGTGAGCAATCGCAGTGCGGACTGCGTCTTCATAGAGATGGTGTTGGAGAACCACTACACGGCCCTCATGTCTGCTCGCTACCCCGGCTGGTACGTGGGCTTCACCAAGAGAGGCCGGCCCCAGCGCGGGTCACAGACACTCCCCAACCAGCAGGACGTGCACTTCCTGAAACGTCTCCCCGTGGGGGAACAGCCAGACCTGCAGCCGTTCCGCTTCACCACGGTCAGCAAGAGGAAGAGGGTGAGAGGGATCAGACCCACCCCGACGCCCGGCCCCACAGAGACCCTGGCTCCCTCGTAGCAGCTAAGACCTGGAGCTGAAACACCCAAACTGACACCCATCTCCATGGAGACCCTGGCTTTCTTGTAGCAGGGCTGAAAAACCCAAACTGACACCAAGATCCTCTGAAATTCTGTCTCCCTCATAGCAGTGGGCTCTGAGCCCTACAGCTAACCAATTCAGAACTCAGAACACCCTCTTGCAGGACAGAAACTAGTGAACACGTTGATAGACACCAAGACTGACTACGGTGGTGTACAATTCAAGACGGCTAAATGCAATGTTATACACTTTCAAGAAACTGATATTGATCTACGCACTCTAGATCCTTCAATATTCAAGACAACCGAACATTATAGGGTTCGTTCAACGATGAATACTCCAATCACAGACATCCGATCTACATTTCACGCTCTCAAAAACCTCTAAACCCTTCCGAAGACACGAACAATGTTTGGTACAGAAATCCAGACAAGAGAACTTGTTCTTTTCAGTCTTTACACTTTGTGTGGCAACTTTTTACTAACAAGTCCACATTTTCTTGCCCCCGACTTTTCACTCCACATGTAAGGCTGTCGTACAAACTAGAACAGTATCTGTAATATTTCTTAGCTTCAATTACTGACCCAGACGATCTTAAGTTGCTTATGGTATTAAAAGTTATTTATTTTGCTTGTTGGTTTAACCCAGTTGTTTCTATAAGGAGGCTGTGTGCTTTCGAACAGCAAAAACAAAAAAAGCATATTTACAATTTTCTACATTGTGCTGAAAAACCTTTCTCCTCTCCCATATAATAGGATAGGTTATGTAAATCACCAAAGGCTTCCTCTGGAGAGCAAATGCCCTCTGGTGGTCACTGAACATAAATGTAACATTTAACTCGTGCAAAGAAAAACTACAACTTGACTATTGCTCTTCATGAACATAGTCAGCCACGAAAGCGTGGAGAACAGCATCTGCTAAATGACTACGGAGAAAAGATGGTGAAATATCTAGGTGGTGTCTTCTACACCACTGCCATGATCAGCATCATCATTGCAACCAGCTGGGTTTCGAACCGTGTAAGAAACACACACGCACACCGCACTGTTTAACACTCCTTCACAGTCAAGTACTTTATTCTTATTAATAATAATGTTTTTTTTTTTTTCCTTTAAAAAATCATTTCAATATACAACACCATTTTAGACGAGACACTTCTGTTTACAACTAGTTTCAGCTCATTCAGAACCTAGACAGGCAGACAGCAAGAGAGGCTGAACAAGACAGACAGACAGGTTTGAAGGGGTTTGGGAGCGAAAAAAAAAACTACAATTTTAGTACAATGTAACAAAGATGGGCAAATGAACCCCCCCCCCCCCCAAAAAAAAAGAAACAAAAAAAGACAATCCCAAATAAAAGAAACTGACAAAAGAAATTAAAAAAGAAAAAGATAGAAAAACAGAAATAGGTCACAATCACACAATATTATCCCATCATTCATCCATGCAGTACAGTCCTCTGGGAGGATATATACATGTTGACCTCTTTCAAAGTCTCTTTTTTTTCTGCCACCAAAAAAAAAACAAAAAAAGAGATAAGAACAAGATTTGATAGTCTTTTGGCCCGGGTGGTGGACCTGGGTCACGGGTCGGGGAGAGAGCTGAGTCTTGGACCGTTCCTCCACTCTCGCCCCCTCTTCAGGGTAGCTCCACTTGCTCCCTATCTCCACTTGGTTAGGCTCCTTCATGTCCATGCTTTCGCCTCTGTCTTTGGTGAACAGATTCAAAAGGTACTGGGGGGTCTCTGTGTGACTTCTGTGGGGGTATGGGGAGGAGTGGGTGGGTGGGGTGCCAGTGCTGAGAAGAGGATTTGGGGGCGCTGGGCAGAGGGGTGGGGGCAGCAGCAGGAGAACGGTGAAGAGATGGCACAGAGAGGATGGTGGAGAATTTAGAAGAGGGGGAGGGGTGTGTCCATTCCTCGACCTCTGACCCCGACACACTGACAGAGACTTGGCCACCGGTACTGTCCCCGAAGACACGCCACGTTCCACTGGCCCCACTCTGAGAAAACAGAAGAAAGCTTAGTGGTTAAGAGCATCCGACTGCAGATCTAAAGGTTCAAATCAATTAAATCAATACATATACATATGGATATGCTATCTGGAGATGTGGGTGTAGGTAGGTACCTGCTATCTGGAGATGTGGGTGTAGGTAGATACCTGCTATCTGGAAATGTAGGTGTATGTACCTGCTATCTGGAAATGTAGGTGTATGTACCTGCTATCTGGAGATGTAGGTATACGTGCGGGAGGGCGACCTGCCCTCTGTCTGCCCATTGGTTGACACGTTCAGGAAGTCCCAGATGAGGATAGTGTCGTCATGGGAACTGCTGATGATCTGGAACTCGTCAAACTGTAGCCGGAACACACGCCCAGAGTGCTCCTGAAAGAGGGGTTGGGAGAGTCGGTATCAAAGCACAAGCCGCCGTCGCTAGCATGGCTGCAGCCCTGTGCTCAAAGAGCTCCAGGTGTGAGGGCCAGGGTTAGGGGCCGGGTTCCAGGCCAGGGGCCACACTCACCACTAGTGTCCGCAGACAGAGCGTGCTTGCTGGGGCGCGGGGGTCCAGAGCAGCCTGTAGGTCCCACACTTTGATTTTGCTACAATGAAACAGCAGGGAGGAGGGGGGTTATTACTATAGACCAGCGACAAAACAACACCAACAATTAGCAGCAACCGTCCTCCGAAATCACATTACTGGATAAGCTGGGATCCCTTACCCCCGGGCCAAGATTGACTAACAGTCTAACAGATTAAGTCGGACCAAGGGGCCGAGGCCAAGGATTACAAATCGGACACTGAGAGTGCAAGATTAACAGTCAGAGAATAACTAGGATTAACCATGCCCAAGTACGAGATTATCTGTCCCCAATAAAACACATTAACAGGGAGACAGATCCCCATTAGCCAAGTCATCAGATCAGGGGCGCCCAGCCCCGGAGCCCTGGGAAGAGGGATCAGACTCACCCGTCGTAGGCTCCGCTCACGATCCTCTTGTTGTCGAAGCGGATGCAGCGGACCAGCTCCTCATGGCCCTCCAGCACCCTGAGACACGCCCCGCACTCGATGTCCCACAACCTGGGAGGGGAGACACGGGTAAGACCCACAGCGTCAGAGGAGATTTGGGGTTCCCTTGAAACAAGACGTGGGGGGTGGACAATTCCACCTCTCTCTTCTTCTCCTCTTCTCTCTCTCTCACTCTCTCTCTCTCTCTCTCTCACAGGATCGCAGACACACACACTGACCGGATAGTGTTGTCCGAGGATCCGCTGACCACCAGTCTGTCCCGGTACTGCAGACAAGCGATGCCCCTTTTGTGTCCGTTCAGCGTGCGCACAAACTCACACGTGCTGGTGCTCCACACCTGGGGGTCAACAGAGGTCACACACACACAGGTCAGCAAGGACACCACAGGGGGGGAGGGGCATGAATGCAACATTCCATAAATGTCTTTCCTTCCCATTCACTGTAGCCACCTCTATTAATCAGGGTCTAGACCGGGGCGGCAAGGTTTCTACGGCAACAGCCTTCGCGGTCAAGATAAATCCGTTCCGAAGGCTATCGCGCGTTCGAGGGTGCCACTTCTTCGAGCCAGTGAATACACCAGCGTTGACACACACGCACTGCTAATGGTAACCATAATTTATGTAGGATCCAGAGCAAACTCGATGACTGTCTCACATACACACACACGTCTGCGGACCCTCCCTTGTTACTCTGGGAATGTTTTCAGAGAACTGGGGCGTAGAGTGCAGGAGCCGGCTGGGTGCGGAATGCCTTGGCCCCCTTCCCAGGACGATGGGTGGGCTCGCTACGGTGGCTTTGTTTCTGGAATCCTGGCTAGCCACAAATCCTGCGTCTGGAAGACAGGGGCCCGGGACGGGGAGAGGTGAGGAGACGGCCAGGCTGACCATCTGACGCCCGGGCCTGGACTCGGATCAAGACCCGCTCTGTGCTGCTCCCTACTGGGGGGGCCTTCGAACAGTCGCCTCGGAAGGGGACAGGCCTCGTGCGTGCGCACTCTCATGCACTGACACCCACCCACTCTCTCACCCACCCACACGAGCAGTCTAGGACAGTGGTTGCCAATCCTCAGGGAACACCTGTCCTGCATGTTTGAGATGTTTCCCTGCTCCAACACACCTGATTCAAATGAATGGGTTGTTATCCAGCTCTGCAGGAGCCTGCTTATGACCATTCATTTGAATCAGGTGTGTTGGAGCAGGGAAACATCTGAAAACATGCAGGACAGGGGGGTCCCTGAGGAGCAGGGTTGGGAACCACTGATCTAGCAAACCGTGAAGGAAGCTTGCCTTGATGGTGCGGTCCCCGGACGCAGAGACGATGTACTTGTCGTCGAAGTCGACCACGTTGACAGCGGCGCGGTGGCCCACCAGCACGCGCCGCAGGCTGATGTCCGTGGGCGAGGCCATGTCCCACACGGCGATGGAGCGGTCCTTGGAGCAGGTGACCATCAGGCCGTTGCAGAAGCGCAGGTGGAGCACCGCCTCGTTGTGGTGGATCAGAGTGTTCAGCACCTCGCCTGTGTTCACATCCCACACCCTGGGACAGAGACAGAGAGAAACAGAGAGCGAGAGGGAGCACTGAGCAAAAGCTTTTGTGTTGCAAAGCGATCAACTGAGACGAAGACAGCTTGAGATCCACAGAATGTGGAGGAGGAGGTGGAGGAGAAGAGCCAGAGGAAGGGAGGGGGTAGGAGGAGAGGAGTAGGAGGAGAGTCAGAGAGGAGAGGCGGAGAGGTGGAGCAGCTGCTGACCTGACAGTGGAGTCGGAGGATCCGGTGACGATGACCCGCTCGTCATACTGCAGACACAGCACTGAGCCCGTGTGCCCTGTGAGGATCTTCAAACACTCCAGAGACTGTTTGTCCCAGATCTGTACACACACACACACACACACACACACACACAGCTGGTCAAGAACACCCCCCCACACAGAAGGGTCGATGACACGGGCTCCCACACAGACTCTGACCCACCTTGATGGAGTTGTCTCGAAGGCCGCTGATGATCTTGTCGTCGTCGTACTGCAGACAGTAAACCCCCTTGCTGTTCTCCGAGCGACACTGGATCCTCTGCAGGTTGTGGCGGCCACACCGCCAGTTGGCTTCAATGGTCTGGTGTCAGAGAGGAGGAGGAGGATGAGCCGACAAACCACGACAAACTGACACAACTTCCCCTCTGGGATGATTCAAGTACCCGTCTATGGCCGCGTTTCCATCGCAGGAACTTTCCCCCGGAGCTAGGAACTGTCCCCTGGAACTCTCCGCATTTCCATCACAGGAACCGGGTCTACTCCAGGGGTAGTACTTTTCAAAACACAGTAACTTTGGGGGGTGGATCTTACAGCGTAGAACATTTCTGACTGGTTCGAGTACTTGCAAGGGAAACGCGGCTTATTCATCCATCTATCAAACTGGAGAGGCTGCTGGGGGGAGGACTACCCACCTCTATGTCCTGGATGATTTTGGGGTAGAGGGAACGGTAGTAGGAGTTTGGCGGAACTTCTGTGGTTCGATTCTTGAAAAGGTACTTTTCCCTAAAGAGAGAAGACATGAATCAATCTCATCATTCCTCAAGCCCAAGATCAGCATGCTTGGATGCACTGTATCAGGTGAAGCACTGTATCGGGTGAAGACTAGTGTCAAAGCAGGGAGGGGAAAAGGTTGATAACCAGACCAAGGATTTTTTCTTTCTGGTTCATAAATGGTTGACTCATTTCTTTTATTGTATGAGCATGTCTCCTATACAAGGACCAGGGTTAGGGCAGGTTCTGTGAGTGGGCCTCCAGGACCAGGGTGATCTCCAACGGTACTCACCACTGGTGTCTCTCCGACAGGCCCTTCCACAGGGGGTCGGTGCGGACCATGCGCTCGATCAGCTTCTTCCACAGCATGCCCTCGGAAATCACCCTCTGCCACTCCTTACACACGAGCTCTGCCGAGCACAGCGACCGAGCGTCCAGGAACGACAGGATGTTCTCCGCTATGTGGTCAAGGCCCTGAGCTGGAGTCCAGACGACGACAACCACACATGATCAACACCACTGCGCACATCCGGGCCTGAGTTCAGCCCCCAAGAGAGGGAGAGGCTTCCCTTTGTTTGTAGTGGATGACCTTGTAAGCAGCAGTTTTTTGTATTTGAAAATATATACGGTAAATAATAACATTTGTGATAAGTATACTACAGACTGATGGTGTGAATGCTGTGAATAAGTTACCTGGCAGTGCAGTGATGAAGTCCCTTTGCAGCATGGGTTTGAGGTAGGAGTTGATGTGGCCGTGTTGGTAGTGACACATCCGTGAGATGAGGTGCTCCACAAACTCCACCTGCTCAGCTTCAGACCACTGGTCGAACAGCTGGATGCAGACATCCTTCTCCTTGTCGTAGTTCCCTTCCGACGGACGCTTCCGAGAGCCCGTCATCGGACCGTTTGTGATCTGAAGGCAGAAGACGTTGGGGGGGGGGGGTTGTATTAGGTCACGTATTGAACGTGATTAAAGACGTCCAAGCATGCAGTTTACCTGGGCAGTCGAACTATCTATTACACAGCTGCTGGCATGAAGAGCCAGCATGGTCATCACCTGATGTGGAGGAGCCCTTGAGGTGAACACTGAGGATACAGCTAGGTGGTACTGTTCAGTTAAGTTGGGCAATTTCATATTGTATGTACACGACTAAATAGTGTTGCCTGATATCTTGTTTCATATTCAGTCAAACTGACAGATTGACAAGGCTAAGACAAAATATATGGTTTATGTTTTTACACAAGTTTTCTGGATGAACTTTACAAATGTTTTGATTTGTAATTGGTCTTGAGGGAAATTCCTATATATTATGACTGCTGGAACACAAGAAAGTGTTCATGTGTCAATAAACCTTGTGGGCCGACTTCTTTTCAGGTTTTTCAAAGACTGGGTTATGTGACTGCGTGGTGCCAACCTTGAACACTGTCGTCTTCTTTGATGAGAGCTCGTCTGTTTGCGAATCCATGAAGGTGTTGTTCTGAAGGGGATGGACAAGAGAGAGTGAACATTGATCAGTGAGTCGTGCAGTAAAAAAAATAAATAAAAAAAAACCTTTTGGCATATGCTTTTCCCCATAGTTAGAAGAGATATCTGCAATGATGAGAATTCAAATGACCAAGACAGTGTTTCAACACACTTTACTGATGCCAATCACAATATTACATTAGTAATGTCAAGTAAACCAATTGTTTTCAGTGTAAATGCCAGTTGGATTATTTATTAATTTTTATTTGGGGGGGGGGGGGGGGGGGGGGGGGGGGGGGGGTCCATGGCTGTTCCAACAGCTGCCTGTTCTCCCCCCAGCACCCCACAATCTGACACCACCATCGTCTTTCCGGTTGGAATTTAAACACCAAACACATGTTAAAAACTGATTAATTTTCCCTGTACCAGCTTAAATTTAAAGGCTGTGACAAAGTCCACTGTGAACAGTTGGGTCTTGGCTATGCAGCAGTTGTCTTGGGTCTCAGTGCTGTCCCCTTTATGAAGGCCAACACAGCAGGTGGAGGTCACGTCAGGCTGTATGTGTGTAAGTTGTCTTGGGGGTGTTGTGTAGGAACAGAGCAAATACTGTAGCTACACGATTAGCATACTGAACAATATCATACATCTAACTTCTGAATATGGCTGACTATATAATCATCCCGGAGAGATTTAACTGAACTATCTCATGTATTAATGTGAATGCGTACCCTGTCACTGAACCGCTAAGCTAACTTTACGGTGTAACTAAAGTGTCATATAACGCTAGTTTTGCTAGCTCGACTAGCCTGCTAGTGCCGGCTTTGTTACTTATAGCTAACTAACTCCACATAACTTTCTAGTTAAGGTTAAACACTTGAATCAGTATCAGTTTTCATTCCTGTGGGTGTGTATGTAAAATTTGACACTGGGTATGGTACAAAGTGTCTGGCTAGCGAACTACTTCCTTCTACGCAGATTGAAATGCCATTTAACAGATCGCTTATGGGAGAGAAGCTATCTGCTAAATTGCTAGTTAAATTGTTAGCTAACCGCTAGGCCTGGATATCTAGCCATACGGGCTGGCTGCCTTTTTGAACAGTCAAATCTGCACCAGAGGACTGGCTACGATTTAATTTACCTCACAGACAGCTAAACTAGCCACTTAAATTAAACGATATTACGTCCTTCGTCATGGCTGTACCTAGCTGGATATATCGATGACTGTCTGATCAAATTAAATTACAAACCAACTAGCTAGTCTAGCAGGCTAATAATCTGGAACTAAGCAAACGGATTGGCGCAGACCCTGTCCATGTTGCTCGTGCTTAGAGACCGGCTATTAGCTAGCTGCCTTGGCTAGTAAGCAGGTTTGGCATAAATTGGGTCTTTATCCCAGGGATTCCACATGAGGGATTCCACATGATTAAGACAGACGGGGACTAGAGACAACAGTTCTCATTATTGCCGAGAATAAAATTACACTAATGTTTAATCACGATCAAATTAACTGCATATTAACTGGCTATCGAGTTAGCCTAGCTACAACGGCCCTCCTTAGCAAGCTAACAAATGTTATCCAGCCATTTGTCTACATCAGCGCTAGCCTACCGCATTTAGCTTGCTAGCTAGCTTTTGTAGCTGGTCAACCAATACAGTTCTGCCCTCATTCAATCCATCTCCTGACTCAATTGCGAGAGTACCCTTTTTCCGAGACGTTCGTTAACAAAGTAATCGTCTGAAACTCACCATAAGATCCAATGTCTTGTCCTCCATCTCCGGCTCCATATTGTTGTTCCCTATCTGAAACTTCCTCGCTATGAAAATGGAAACCCAGCCCTGCGTCGGCGGCGAGCCGCAGCTGATGTGACGTCACAGGGCACAACTGGGAGTGGGGGTGGAGCTGAAATCCACTGAATCCGGCAGACACACTGGGATTGGTCAGAAATAACAAAGAAGCCGTTGTTGTCATCAGTTGCCGTTCCGCGATTGGTTATTTTCTGCTGCTAAGGCGAACTGAACGCCCTCTCAATTTTAGGGTTGGAGCGATCCGCTCTCGTCGCCAGTTGCTATTCTAAAACAATAGGACTTGAGGACATTGAGAGCATCAATTTGACTGTTCTTTGGGTGTTTTATTCCGACCATGCACCAAAAATTGATTAAAAGTACATATTTCTTGTAAGGCAGGTCCATACTATCCCATTGTTAGAGCCCATCCCTATCACTTGGACTGTAAAATACTGTTTCTAATGCATGCATCTTATTACGTAACACATTTACTGTCTCATATAAAACGATCAATAACAAATTAAAGAAGCATGAATTATGCTGAACAAGAACAATTGCCAACGCCCTTATATCAATACCTCAAGAAGATAATGTAACATCACAAGTCTTGTACATAGTGCCCGGCTGTTAGCCTGCATTGGCAGCAATAGCACATTTCAATAGTTTTTCACAGACTACATGATTTTTCAAAGAGTAGCTTAGTGTTTTGTCAGCATGAACCATATTTCATATTCAAAACAGCAACTTGATTGTTGTAACTTCAATGATTTTAACCCTCGACCTTATCTCCCTTACTGGTTGTAACAGGAAGTGCATAGTAAAAAAGTACAGAGGATTACGTCATTGTGCAATTCATACAATATGGCAACTGTTTGCACATTGCTGAAGAACACATAACCTTTTAATAATGGTCAGCTACTATCCACCTATTCTCATCAACCGCCATTAAGAAAATTATTTAAAAAATCATACTAGCCATCTCGTCATTCATGCAACATTAAGAATCTTTCTTCACGGTCAAACCACTTTCCGGTTTTCTTCCTGTTGTGGGTTGAAACTCTATTACATTATGCATGAGGGTACGTCTCATTACGTAGTTCGTAACTCAAATGTAAACTTTCTATTACACACTATTGTGCTGACAATGTTTTACCTCTTTTATATTTGTACTCACTAAATACAGCGAGGATGACATCTCATTTGAAGAACACAGCAACATTCAAGTAAATGGGTCTGGAATTAGGAGAGAAAGAGCCTGTAGACTGTATGCGGGAAATTTAATGATTATTCCAGCTCTCCACATATGTTTGATTAGTGAGACAAATGATCATCATCCGTATGTCGTAGAATTCAACAGCATCAGGAATCAATAAAAAAGGGACATTGAAAGTGGGGAAGGAAGGAGGGGAACATCATAGATAAAAATATAATTTGTTTCAGTGGTCAAGCAGTCAGAAATTGTTTTTCTTTTTTTTATTTATTTGTCAAGTCACTTAATGTGTCATTCATGTGGTGAGAACAACAAGCCAGGGCCATGCTCGACTGCCCAGGAGAGAGAGTCCCTGTTCAGAGTTAGGGATATGTTCATGTACTGTACATTTTCACAAATGTCACTTGCTTGGTGTTCTGGCCCCCCTGCTTGGTCCTTTCTCCACTCAGTCTCTCACGTCAGTGAAAGGCTTTTATTTTTCCTAATTTTTCTTTGCTTCCAACAGTCAGTCTTGACTACCTAGTAGTCATCCAAGTCAAACAATTCATCATCCTCTCCTTGATAGTCCATGCCTTGAAAATCAACCCTGTACCGCAAGATCCCTACAAAAATAATAAGGAAAAACGTTCAGTTTCATTGTGTTTCATTTTAGACTTCTACGTTAGGTCATAATTACAATCAGGCACCAACAGACCATCAAACCCTTACCTCCAATTCCACCAAAACCTTTTACAAACTGGGATCCCTCCTGGCTCTTGTCTGTGACAATCTCAAGAGTAGCTCCAAACTTCTTATAGTTGTTGGCAAACCACTCGAGCAATGGCATGCTCTCAATCAGCTCATGTTCTTGTCCTGTCTATGGTGGTAATTCCAACACACATTAGTATGCACATGTATATAAACAGGTTGTAAATCAACTTTCAGTGTGTACACACACTTAAATAATGAGACCTGAACTACCATTGAAAATAGCAATAAACTGCCCCCTCATTGCCCCTTTGTTGGGATATAAACCAGAATAGCTGCCCCTTACCTCTTTGTCTGTGAAGTGAGATTTGTCTTTCTCTTGTTCCGGCGTTAAATACAAAGTCTTCTCATCTAGGAGAGAAGAATATGAGGTATGCAAACCATTAAAACCACAATGGTTACTGAAAAGGTATGTCCAGTGTGTCTTTGCTTTAAGGTTGTTGTTTGTTTGTTTTTTGGGGTGGGGGCATACCATTTTCCATTGCCAATCCCTCTGCACCATGGCAGCGAAGGATGTATCTCATTGTGTCCAGGTTCTCATAGACAATGAGAATCTCAACAGCTCCCATCTCCAGGGCTTTTAGAGTGTCTTCTACCCCAAAGCAGTACTTGCCTGTGTCCTGGCTGATCTCGTCAAAGTATCGTCCTTAAATAAATAAAAATACAATGGAATTACAACGGAACAATTACCCACAAAAGGAGATGAATGAATACTTATGCTACACATTCAGCCCATCTAAATGTACTTACCTATTAGTTTCTTCTCCTGAATAAATTTCACATTGGACAGCACCTCAGCTGACAACTCGATGGCCTGGTTGAAGCCGTTCTCTCCTCCGTATGAGATATCCACAAGCTTCAACACCTTTGCTTGTAACCTCTGTGTGGACACATGAGATCAAACCAATCAAGTCACCAGACCGCTTTGCAACTCCCACACAATATCAGCAACCGGGGAAGGGCTAACATGTTCGGCTACTGACCGGGTCAAACATGTCCGACTGGCTCAGCTCGGTTTTGAAGTCAGCCGAACCAGCCAGGACCATGCCGGCTACGTTGACTTTGTCGTTAGAGACAAAGAGCTGGACTGCCGTCTCCGCCACCTTGCGCACGTAGTTGTGTCTCTTCTCCATTCGCAGGCGAGCAAAACGCAGGGCGGACTGGCCTCCTCTTCCTGGGTGGAGAAAAGGGAACGTTTGGCTGTTTACATTACATTTAGCAAACGCTCTTATCCAGAGCGACTTACAGTAAGTACAGGGACATTCCCCCCTGAGGCAAGTAGGGTGAAGTGCCTTGCCCAAGGACACAACGCCATTTCGCACGGCCGGGAATCGAACTGGCAACCTTCTGATTAATAGCCCGTATCCCTAACCGCTCAATCATCTGACCCCCCCCAACAATGGTTCACAGCCTCCCTTTAAAGTACACGCATCATTCGAGCTTGAGTATGCGCAGGTGTGTAGGGCGTATTACCGTGCTTTTTCGGTAGGTCCACAGTGAACTTGTGCAGCACTTCTCTGGTGTTGCCCTGTAGAGTCCCGAAGAGCGCGCCACTTCCGTCAATTACAATGAAACCAAACTTGCTATCGTCTGATAGCAAAGCAGTGAGAGCCTGGGTAAACAGATGAAAAATATGAAAATAATTAAGTTGATAGCGTGTAACTTGAGTAGTCTAAACATATTTTTGCACATCACAAGCCTACAAGTGATTCGAATGGTTTTGCACGTTGGAAGTCTCACCTCTGTGTGGAACTTGTTGTCGCAAAGATAAAGTGAGGTGTTGATAGGTTTGAAAGGCTCAAAGTCAATATTAACTTTTTTCTCTTTGCCCTCCTCGGTCACTATAGTTCCGCAGTAGACAACTAAGCCATTGGAAGGCACTGTTGGGGAAAAAACGAACAAGGACCTTCACGATGAAGTGAGAAATTCTCAATTTTGCGACCACGCTTTAACAACTTCCCCAGTCCATTATCAGGAAAGCACAAACAGTTGCCTTTGATCCAAATCAAAGGTCAACAAACATGGTGGAAACTCACAACGTACCTTTGTTATAGAGCTTGAGTCTCTGCTGGACAGACGTGATGGCACCCAGAACTGACAGCCTGTTGACTCTGCTCTTGATGTTGGAGGCTGTACCAAACTCATCGGCCAGCATCTTAGCCACTCTGGAGATCTGGTCCTTCGGCGGGATGATAAGGGAAATCATACTTGTGCCATTCCTGAAGAGATTTAAAAACGACATGGCTTTAAGTATGAAGACCGAGATATCAAGGAGATGGCTGGTCTTTTGATACCATCTTCACTGTTATTTATGATTTACAACAAATCTGCTGTGAATGGAATAATAATCAAATATAGTTATATCAAACGTGGTTGGCTAGCTAAGAGCGATTGCCTACAACAAATGACTTACATCTAAGAGGGCTTTGTTATGAAATACATATATATCCACGGTGTGGGCAACGTGTTCAGTACAGCAGACAGACAATTTGATGGCGCAATTCAGTCCTGTTGTGAAGCATTCATGGCCTAATGTACCGCTCCCTAGGAGATGTGCTTGATATATGCCAAGTCATGTGGATGATACCAGCTAGGTTCAGGGCAAACTTTTATGGTATGGCTATTGAAGTTAGCTTGCGTAATAGCAGCACACGCCAAACTACACACGTTTCCGCGGTGAGCGTGGTAATTGGGTACACTCTGCCGAGAGAACCATTTATACTTGGCAATGTTGCGAGGTCATTCTCGATCCTCGAGGGGCGACATATCAGACCTACTTTCAACCAGATAACTAGCTAGCAAGCTAACTGGCTAGCTAGCTGACTTTTGGTACAGACAGAAGAACATGCTACAATAAGGCAGCTATGAAGTGTCTTTGATACCGGCAGTAACGTTTAAAATGACGGGAAATCAGAGCCAGCAAAGGGGTTTTGTGTTCATCGAGTTGCGCTTTTAGGCTAGCTGTAGCTAGCTAGCTAGCTTAAAGTTCCACACGGTTTGTGTCAGTAGGCACACACAGACGCATGCTGATTCAATACTATTCATGTGGAGCCGAGCTAGCTTGCTTGAACGGAAGCTAGCTTAACTACATCGGTTAAGACCTCGGTGGGTTAGCTGACGTTTCCCTAAAGACTAGCAGTTACAGATATCGTTGAATTCACAATATATTATTTGGCAGTGATAAAATAAATTACTTGTCATAGTACTTCAATGCCTACCCTCTTGCTGCTTCCAGACTTTTGATCAACTTCTTTATCTTCCATATCTCCACGTTCCTGTCCGCTGCTGCGCTGGTGTCGTCCGCCATTTTTTTCTATGTCTGTGCTGGGGACCTCGAGTGTAGCTAGAGCTAGAGCTAACGTTAGCACCATACCATGGAAATATGGACAACGTGAACAAGTTGACTAGCTAAAATAACTTACGACTTATGTTAAATGGTTCAAATTGAGACACAAATCACATTGATACTAGAGCATGGGTGAGAGCTAGCTGTCAAATTAATATGTAATTACATGACCATCTTTTTAATAACAAAAAACATCCTTCATAATGTGCCAGTGTCGCTAGCACGCTGGTAGCTAAGCAAGCTACAAACTACTTCCTGGAAACACTACAGGGAACTTTCCTATTGGGCCACAACGTTGGATGGGTGGAGCTTAGAAAACTCAGCCTTCCTTTCCCCAAGAATTGCACATTTCCTGCGAGAGCGTAATTTTAAGGATGATGATGTGAATACAGTGGGCATGTATTAGTTAAAACAATAGAGTTCATATACGTGATATAATTTCTTTATTATATATTTGTGGGACAAAGCATCAATTACATTATTAATTTCAAGCTAAAATATTAAGTTCCAGACAAAAACAAAAATCTGGCACATAAAATATATTTCTATAACTTCACTATTTCACAGTCAAAATTTGTATTTAATTTAATTATGGGGAGCCATATGTTTACAGGCATCTACCAAAGGAGTCTCCTAATATTCGAGAATCAATAAACTAACCCTATTCCACGTTGTTAAACACACCTTCTAATCTTTCTCTGTATCCCTCAGGGTTTTTTGACATTCTTGCTGAGCTTGTCACCAAGTTGTTGTATCAAATCAGCAAGTTCCTCAGTGGCCTGTGACTTCTCCTCTAAGAGCTCATAGCGTAGACTGGAAATATCCTGTTTAATCTCCTTCAGCTCACCTGGAAAGGTCAGAACAAATTCATTAGGGCTCATAAGGGCTCTTTCTGATTCTAAAGCGAAATATATCTGAAACATTCTTACCTTCGTTGATCTCATCATTCTCGCTGTCAACTTGAGCTTTGAGTACATATCTCTTTATCAGCCTCTTCATTAGTTTCTTTACACAAAAAGTAACAACACATTTACTACATCTCCATATCTATTCGACAGTCAAAACTGTGTGCATGATGAATGAAATGAATCATCTAATACTGGACACCTAAAATTAGGAGAAAGTATAGTCTACCTGGTATCGAGTGGGGTGTTGTATTGTCTTCCGTATAGCGGGGTCACCTTGTGCTCGGGCGTACTGATTAAACTGAAACAGAAACACAAGCAAGCCTTCCCGTTAGCTGAGCTGACGACCCACCAAGACCGAGAAGAATCCATACGTTTTCCCAGAAAAACACCAATTCTGTGACCTTAAATCGCATGTCAATCATGCCCATCTCTCGCTGGTTGTCGTGGTGACGTGCTTTGGCCTTGCACAGCTTCTTGAGGCAGGCCCTGGAGCGCAGGACCAAGTAGTAGAAGGATTTGGGGCTGGGGATCAGGTTGAACGGAGGGGGTAATGTCCGGCCCTCGTCAAAGTAAGAGAGCCACAGTTTAGACCGAGCGAACTTCCACTCCACGTCTGCGTCCTCCTGTTGGAAACAAGTCGAGGGGGGGGGGGGGGGAGATGAGATCAGAAACGGGAAATTGAACCCCTGTTGAGGTAATCGAGTAACAGAGTCCTGTTTTTCCTTGTTTCGTCTGTGATCTTTGCTACCAGTGATTGATTTTCAACCCTACCCCAGGTGGTTCATTGATTCTTGGGCTCACCTCAATTTCCTGGTACGAGTGGTTGATCATTGCAATCAGCATGTTTAGCAGTACGATTACCATGGTTACATTGTAGACTCCAAACAGAACATAACCGATATTCTCAATGAATTTGTGATCGTATTTCAGGACAACAGAGATAACCTCGGACAGGCCAAAGATGGACCAGAACAGAGTCTTAAAGCTCTCCTCCACCCTGTAGACACAGACAAACACAAACAGACATAAATACAGACCGACAAACATGGATTTGTGTACAAGGCAGACCCACACACAATATGGTTAAATTGTCCCAAACATTTTAAACTCACGTAGTAAAGGCAGGGTTGTACTTGGCTCCAAGGTAGTAAGAATACAGGTTGAACATTCCGATCATGAAAGCCAAGAAGACCATGATGAAGATGACCATGAATTTGAAGATGTCCTTGACCGTGCGTCCGAGGGAGATCTGCAGGGGCCCGAAGCTCTCGTTGGCGGGCAGGATGTAGGCAATGCGGGAGAAACTGAGCACCACGGCGATGGAGTACAAGCCCTCGGATATCAGCTGTGGGTCTGACGGGAGCCACCTGTTCCTGGCTGGGAAGGAAAGGAGCACAGGAATGGTTGGAGGCGTTCACATTTTATTCATTAATAAAATTATTTTGTCCGAAGCGATGTATGAATAGCGCCTTTTGGAAGTAAGGCAGAAGACTGCCAATCCGACTACTCCCAGCTGCTCACAGCTCAAGCTAACACTTACCATAGGTGAAGTAGGCTACGTCCGCAGGCAGAGAGGCTGTGCTCAGGTCTGTGTTGGGCACGTGCAGGTCCACGTACACCTGGGCCTGGGTGGCCTGCAGGAAGGCCATGAGGCGAGCTGTGAACGACGCCACGAAGATGGACAGCATGCCAAAGTCCAGAACGTTCCACAGGTGCATAGCATACTCCCGTGGACCGTCCACCCATATCTCCTTACACTCTGACCAGATCATACCTGATGACACAAACATAATTGAATGTTTACTTTTTACATAACATGTACTTTTAGGTAAAAAAAAATAAGGAAATGGAAAGTCACAACAGTGTTCTTATTTGTTATAGTTATGCATCTTTAACTTAACTAAAATGACATGGCTTTTGCTGTGGTCATTTACATTTAAGACATCATCAGCTACCCAAGGATGTCCTCTCAATTGGACAAAAGAAATACACGTCTGGACAAAAGAAAATCACACAGGTGACTCACCAAGCACCCAATTCATTATCAACATCTCCGTCCAGGAGAACTGGGTGGTTTTCACCCTGAACACCTGGTGAGGGTGGTCAGTTATGGTCTCGTTAGGAAGGTTCTTCACCCCCTCGAAGCGGTCAGACGCATTCAGCACCAGGAGTCCGAGGAAGATAGTGAACGACACTGCATGGGCCACAAACTTCATGAAGGGACTGCGGAGAATCCGACTCAGCTGTTAAAGGAAACAAAACAACGGAAGATATTGACTTGATCTTGATTACTCTCGTGAATTGAAAATTCAAACTGTCCTGTATACTGTATATACATTATTATGTTAAGCAATTAAATAAGTCAGGAGAAAACATGTGTACTGTACCTTACTACAGGGCATTATCCAGTACGCAATGGCAAGGAAAGGAAGACCAAATGTCACTCCCAAGACTATCCAGCATTTGACCCCGACAGACTGCTGCCTCAGGCCAGCCAGGTTCTCGTACCACAGGGTCAGCAGCTGCTGCTGGCAGTTAGGATGGGCCACAAACTGGAGATGAAACAGAACAACGACTAACACCAAGGTGGAAAGAGGCAAGAGGAAGGAACTGAAGTGGACCTGATTGACCGTGTGCCGTGTTGTTTTGTGTAGATATTCATACTGTGGATGAATGAGGTACGTTTCATTTTAATTATATAATGTTATATAAAAAATAAGTCACTTTAAGCATTGCAGGAAAAGTTCCATCTCGGTGGACGATACATTTTTCTGTTCTATTACAGGAGAGGAAATTGGGAGACAACAACAATCTTCAGTGTTTGACATGTTGTTCTTCGGCTTGTTTGGTGTTATTATGACACACACACACACACAACAGAGGTGTGTGCCAAAACTGCTGAACCAAGAAAGTGGACTAACCTTTTTGACCTCATACTTAATGGCCAGCTTGACCCGACTCAGGCCCGGACGGCTGGGATCTTCAGGCAGAGCTTGGTCCACGTCGCCATTCAAAATGGCCTCCACCTCCTCCGTGTCTCTGCACAAGTCCAGGACCCCAACCACAAAGTCCTTGCACTGCATAGACAGCTTCCTGTAGTCGTTCTTTACAGACACAACAGGGAGACGACAGAGTCAGAGAGCCAGAGTTTAAAGACGGGGAACCACTCAAACACCAACATGGTCTTCATGCCCCAACCACAGGTAGAAGGACATGTAAACGTTCAGTGTGTATTCTTAAGTGCGCTTCTTTCTGTAGTCTCAGACTAAAATCTTAGATGTCTGTAATTGGAAGATAAGAAAATACAAAGACGTAAATATCCCTGGGTAGTTCTTTTTCCATTAACAGCTCACCCAAACAATATTTATAGATATGGAAATCCCTGAATAGACTTGTTCTCTCTCAGTGATAAACTGTGTTCTATTTTGGTTGTTTGGCTCTTTATCTTACACAGAACAGCACATGATTTAAATGATTGACATTTTGAAATGAACATCAGACATGCTAAATACTCAACTAGTAATTAATAATTTCAACTTAATTGGACCTGTTGTGTAAACTGAGGGGAAAAAAAATCTATCCAGCAAAAACAACATAGATTATTATGTTGCAGGCAGTATTGAACATGATGAATGTTGTGCAGGACAGGCGGAAACCTAATCATTTTACACCATGTGCCGAATGACAGCTAATCACTCATTCCATTATCAGGCTGTATTATAAGCAGACTGCAATTTGGGGAAGTGGGCATATACACTCTGCCTGGCTGGATTTTTTTTTTTCAATCAAGAAAATGCTATGTTTGTCACCAAAATCCTCTCCTGGCCACACACTGTCCTCCCGCCTGTCTGTGCAGCTGTGGTCCTCACCTTGAACTCAGTCTCAATGTTAGCGAGTCGGGCCAGCTCGTTGCTGAGCTCCAGGGCAGTAAGAACTGGGTCCTCGCTGGACAGGGACAGGTAGGCGGCGCTGGCCAGGCCTTTGTAGGCGTTCATCCTGGAGCGGGAGTGGCTAAACGAATCCCTGCACTGCTTCTCCGCACACTCGTGGCACTTGCAGAAGTAGTCGTGCGGCTTCTCGATGCGCGCACCCTTCATCAGCAGCGTGTGGACGATCTCGTACTCCTGGCAGTGGGCCGCCAGGATGACGGGGGTCACGTCGTGAGAGAAGCGGGTGCCGTCTTCGTCGTAGGCGTAAAAGTCGTCGTCCCGCAGCTCCTGCTCCAGGGGGCTGAGGGTGAGACGCAGCCCGCCCCCGAACGCAGGGTGGGCTAGGATGGCCTCCACGATGCGCACGTAGCCCTTACTGATGGCCAGCAGGAGCCCGTCGCCCACTCGCGCCAGACCCTCCTTCTTCAACAGCAGCTCTGTCACCTCCAGGTGCTCGTTTCCCACAGCCAGCTGCAGTGCATTCTGGCCCATGTAGTCCACACAGTTGACGTTCAGGGTCTTGGATTCCTCCAGCATCTTGCGCACCACAGGGATGTTGCCGTACTCGGCAGCATCCAGGAAGCGCTCCTCCTCTGCGGTGAGGTTGGTGCCACGCTCGCTGAACATGTACGCTGGGCCCCGGATAGCTTGCCGGCGGGTCTTCTCCCGGAGAGTGACGCGTCTGTGGTGCATGGTTTCAACTCTGGATGGAGAGAAGACGAAAGATTGACAGTGAATGTATTTTGACAGCTATATTTACATGAAACCCTTTCATCATTTGAAAATCTCCTCACTTAACTGTTCAGTGATATGAGACATGGTGACATGGTGGTTAAAAGTTTAAGTGGAAAACAGGATGAAGTTAAGAACTTAAGATTCATGTTCCCACACCTTTAGTCTATAGTTTGGACTCTTGTATTATTATTTAGAATTCGATTTTCATTAGTTGTGAATTGTCTTTCGTAATGTGTATAATGTGAGCTTCAATATCCATTCCTATAACTGCATGTCCACTCGGTCTACCACTGTGATGCAATCAAACATAATGCCGTTAAGAGGCAGATTTAAATGATTGATAGAGGATTAAAAAGAAACTAAGTCTTAAGCCGCAAGCTAGGCTATTTCACACCTAAATCCCCAGCAAAAATGTTTGCCACCTTCTTCGAATAGCCTACAGGCAAATATGTTGACAAAGGCCGTTTTCCAATCATTTCCTCAATGTAAAAGATCGATATCAAGGTCGCACTTACGTTTTCTGAGGTGAGATGCTCGGCTGAGATTCGGAATGGACCCACTGGCTGTTGAAATTGTCATCTCCATCATCCGTGTTCCAGGGAATATGTTCTTGAGACTGAAACGCACCGTTGTGGACCCCATAAGTATTCATTGAAACGATGTGTTGTCCGCGGGGATCGGTGCGGTAGACTGCGTGATCATACCGTTCGTCCCCCGAATTTCCTCGTCGTTGTCGGTGCGAAGTATCAGGAATCGTCATGGAGCGTGCTAACGACGGTGGCGTATTACCGCAGCCAGATGTTTCTGCTGGTTGATGTTCAGTCTCCCACTCCTCAGGCGCTGTTTCATTGCAACATCGACTGGGCGAGGAGTAAACGGCAGCTGTCCTCATTGCGAATGTTGCATTTGAAATAGCCTCCGGCTATATCGTCCAGTTCACTCTGTCTTGAATCACAAGCATGAAATCATTGTGTCTGTTCTCACGGGAGAAGGCGTAACAAGTTATGAGACTCTCTCTCTCTCTCTCTCTCTCTCTCTCTCTCTCTCTCTCTCTCTCTCTCTCTCTCTCTCTCTCTCTCTCTCTCTCTCTCTCTCTCACAGGCACACACACACACTCACTCACCGAATTATATAAATTATGATCCGCCTTTTCCGGACCAGACCATCCCATGTCCCTGTAAAACATTTACATTAAAATGTGGTTTCCCAAGCACTCATCCGAAGGCAGTAGGCTATTCTGTGATAAATGAGCAACTTTGGTCTCTGCTTCCGGCTTTGATCCACTTCAAAGGAGCAAAAAGATGAGAGTTCTCTCTGCGTGCAGGTGGCTCGGACCCGGATAATTCAATGTAACTGCACACAAGACAATCTTCTAGCTAACGCAATTGTGTTTGATTGAAAGCAGTCAACCTCTACAATTCACTGTCAAGAAAGAACATACAGGACTTGCACTGCGTGAATTTCATTCAATACATGCTAACATTAAAGGCGCATTTTGTTTATTTTTACTTTGTTGCTGTTAAAAGGTCCATTGCTGTTGTTAAAGCTGATTGGTGCCAATTATATCGTTTTTTTCTTCCTTTCTCTGCACTCCTTTGCATTCTCATTCACTTGCTCCATGACACACACACACACACACACACACAAACAAACACACAATGCATTGCCCTATTCGACAGATAATGCATCCTATCTGAGTTGCTGTTAAGAAATTAAATAATTCCAAATAAATTGTGACAGCGACAGATTACTTGTTGAGTCAACTGACTCAAGACTCACTGTTTGTGCAGCACATTCATTCAGTCCAAATCCATCACTCTTAACGGACAGGCTAATTATAAACACTGTCGCGATCAACAGAATTAATGGTCAATATCACATGCTGTTAAGTCGCCTAGCCTATGGACAATGTTCAAACGGTCGTCGCTCACATGTATCGATTTTAACTTGATTAATAACATTCTGTTAAGTAAATGCGTTTCAGACAAGTAGGCCTAACCGAAAGAGAATAGGCCTTTCCTATATGTGGCATAGGCTAGCCTGCGTAAACTCATAACTATCGCACACCTTATGTAAACAAAAGAAGCACACAGGCCCGTGTTTGCCGCAATTACAATTTGTTGAGGGTTTTTATCTGCATGACCATAACGCCACGGTGTGTAATTTCCTAAATTAGCATTTAGACAGTAACCTAGGCTATAGCCTATATTAATTAACATTTTAAGTGTTTGGCCAACTGAAACGGCGACATTAACATTCTAGGCTATTCTCTAGAAATATTGCTACGGTTATGAAAGATTATGAAAAGTTAGAATCCGTTCACAAAACAGAAATTTTAATATGGGATGAACTGCCAGAAATAACCACCTCCTGTAAATGAGGTGAGGCGACAATGGATGTAGCCTAGCCTTGAAGGATTTAATCTGAGCTAAACCTCCTTTCACCTAGATTAGAATTTCTGCACCCGCCAGACTGACGGATCTGTTTGACTTCAGCAAGAATATAGGCAAAAAAATAGCAAGATAACATGGTGAATATACTTCATTTGTCCCCTGTAGCAGTGGCTTGTCCAGACTTTTTCGACTGGGGTTGCCCAAGTGGGTCACTGAATTTTGCAGGCGTGATATGAAGTATGCTACAAACACCACATCTGAATAGCATACATGTATATCTACTTTAATTACTAGCATTACAGTGTCTTACTTCTAGTAAAAGATAAATAGACCTACCAACACAACAGTGGCAAAATACAAATGTAATATAAATCTTCCATACTTTATTTTTATACTTTATCTTGTATTTATATCCTAGCATCAAATGATTCTTACTGTATATTGAGGGGGACTACTATGGGTAACCACAGTAGATTTTAGGCATCTCGCACTTTCCTAGTCAAAGTTAACAGGGGGTGCATTTCAAAGAAAGTTTAGAAAAAACATTTTCAAAATATTTAAATATATTTTCCCCCAAAAGTTTTGAAACTTTTTCTTCAATTTTTTTTTCCTCCACATCTGGACCTGATTGTTGTCCCGGTACATTTCGTGGCAAGGCCCAATGCAGCCCTGCCCTGAAAGTGCACCCTCCCCCCCTCCCTATAATTTCAGTTCTGTTTATCCTAGCATCAAATATTGTTTACTGTATATTGAGGGGACTGCTATGAGTAACCACAGCAACCACAGTAGGTTTCAGGCATCTGGCATTTTCCTAGTCAAAGTTAGCAGGGGGTACATTTCATGGCAAGGCCCAACACAGCCCTGCATATTTTGATATCTTTCATCAAGTTGAAAAAAATATTTTCGAAAGGTTCAAAACATATTTTTGAAAGAAAGTTTATAAAGAACAGGGTCAAAAGGTTTTAAAACGTTTTTGTTTACTCTTTGCTTCAAGTTGTTAGTGAGCGCGCTACTGCGAGGGGGCTTTTCCTAGCGGGGTAGATCTGGGGGCAGTAAACCGTAATCCAGAGAGACTTCTTTAAATGTGACCGACAACTCTTCTTCTACTGTTAATTGAATGGCAGCTGTTATCCAATGATAAGCACCCTGCTCAAAATCCAAACTTTCTCTGGGTTTCTGGCAGACTGGACACGACTAAGGTTGGCTACTGCGATCGTCATACAATTCCGATTAAAAGACGTGCCTGATAATGACAGGTAAAGATAGTGGGGGTGGCACCTGGGGTGGTCAATCCGAGTGGCCACTCCCTGAACACGAGGATGTCTGCAGGTACACAGTGAAACAGCCCCCTCTAGAGGATCATGTTCTGTGTATTGTATTAATTTAATGACGTAGGCCAATTACGCGCAATTTACAGTTTTGTGATGATCTAAGCCTAGTTTGTGTTAAATACTAATCTACATTTAGACTTTTTACAGATATATAAGGGCCATGTCTCCTATGAAGTGTGAATATTGATGTTTTTGAGCAGGCCTACTATATCAACGGTAATCAACCAATTAAAAACACTGGCTATCACACCTGCTTCTGTTTAGTGAATAACGAGGCGAACAGCTGGTCAGTGCGTATATCTTCCAGGAAACGCGGGAAACAGAATATCGACAAGATTTTACGTATCATGCATTCTACCACAAAGAACATCCTTTTTTATGCCTTTATTTTGCCCACTTTTGTTCTTCAGGTAAGGTTGAAAAACGTTTGACTGAACTTGCACCCAAGCAGTCATCGCCCATTCGTTGTTTTATAACTGAACGCAGAATGGGTGTGTGCGTTAATGAGCGAGTAGAAGCTCATCCATACGTTTGCCCGCAGGTCCAGTCGTGTAATGTAACAGGCCTGTGGCGAAATGAGCTAGGCTCGGCACTGCATGTCCAGGCTGTTGGTTCAGACCTGACGGGTGTGTACCAGACTAAAGTAGGGACCAGTTCGCAAGAATCAGGGCCAGACCAACGGGGCAAACTAGTGGGTGTCGTCAGCCATTACAACCAACAAACCTCTGTTGCATTCTCTGTGTTATGGGAGACCGGTAGGCACGTGCTATTTAGTTGATAATTAAATGTCTGTTGCCTGTATTTTTTACATCAAATTGTGACTGCAAACCAGAATGATGATACTAATCACTTATTTCCGGAATGGCCGTCTCAAACCTCATGTGTGAATGTGACATTCGTTCCGACTGGGAGTTCCTGGCGGGTCACAGGCTCCCGGTGTGATTTTAATTGGTTGACCATGTCTCTGGGCAGGCTCGTGCAGCTCCTGGGTAGGTCAGTGTTTCCCTCTGCCAGACGGAAAGAGAGTCCTGAAGACCCTGTGGATGCTTCGCTCTATGGCCCTGAGCCCTGCAGACAACTGGAAGAGTACCAGGTGGGCTGGATCATCATGGTGGTTCCTGTGTCTCTGCGTCGGGGGTGGAGGTTTCATCATTCATGTCGGGGACATATCACTTCCACTTAATGAAAAATCACTTCCACTTAATGAAAAATGACTAATCTGACCCCTCACTTTAAAGAGAATTTCTAATAGCTGCATCAGCAGATATATCTATATAGATATACTTATGCCCACATTTGAAAACCAGCTCTGCCCTGCTGTATTCACCTTGAGGGATGTTTTGGTTTTCAGTATTTGTTTCTCTTCCAGGATGGGGGAAGACACGTTTATCTTGGAACACTGAGCAGCTGTTCCTGAGCCAAGCCTCTGAATTGAGGCTTAACGCGGTTTAAGAGATTTGTCTATAATGTGTCAACATTACCAAATAAACGTGATTTGTAATAAACTTCAGTTATTGTAATGGTCTCTTGAGAACATGTGCTCAATGCACTGTATGACAGCCATTTGAAGGGAGACCTCTGGTGGAAGGATGTAGGAATAACAGGCAGCAGTGGGTCTGAGGGTGTCATTATGTTGACACTAGGGGGAACATGTGGAACAGCCAGACTGACATGAGTCTGTTCTTTAAAAGGGCCTAGACCAGCCTGAAGTATTGAATCTGCTGAAATGAGGCATTTACAGAGAAGGAAATCTCAGTACTATGTTAATGTGAGGTTCCTAAATGTGTGCTTCAAGTGTATTGAGTTCCTATCCACCACAACTATTCTAATACTTGCCTGAGTCAAGTGGGAATCCTGATCTTAATTGCATGGATCATGTTAAATGATAGTCCCACCTGTGATCAGAGACAATTTCTCAACTGGTGAAAATATAAAATACAGATGTCTGCCAAAGCAATTGACTTTAGCTGACCTATATCCCAGCTAAAATCATTACTTCTAATTAATTTTTCATCAATGTTAACTCAGACATGGGACAACATGTCAGTCATCTCTGTCTTCAATTCAGAGTAACTTGACATTTAACAGCCTTGTCCCTAGTCCTCCACCTCATGTATTCTCTCCATATCCTTCCATCCTCTTTCTCCTTTCCTCGTCTCTCCGCTCTTTTTTCCTTATCCTCCCTCCCTCCCTCCCTCCCTCCCTCTCCCCACCCCACCCCCACAGCTCTCTTCTGTCGCTCTCCTCCTCCCAGTTCCAGGGTAGTCATTTGGGACCTGTCAGCTCTGTTTTGTGCTCCGTTGCTCCAGTGCCACTGGTCCCAAATCCTTCACTGCAGCTTTCAGTTCTGGAGGCCGTCCAGATGTCAAGCTCGCTGTTTGTCAGCAGAAACGTGTGCCTTGCTCCTCAGGCGTCTATAGTCTGATCTTGATCTGCCTTGAACTCTTCTCCTTGTGTCAGAAAGAAAGAAAAAGTAACATGAGAAAGTCAGCTGAACAGCCTTTTTTTAAACTATTTTTCAGACTGGCTTCTACTTCTCCAGTAGATCTAAAGTTGACGGTTGACGGTTCTTTCTCCTCCACTCCTACCAACGTTCCATCGCTAAAATGTAAGTACAAATCGAAACACTAGAGGTCAGTGTGTATCCACGTTAGCCTGGGGTGATTCGTAGCTCCAATCCCCTCATTTTTTCACAAGTTAAATTTATTACAGATACATTAGAAAGACGCCCTCCGCAAATCCCCCGTGGACAGAGCTGTTATTAGCATCAAAAGGGGTTACTGATCGAAACATTTATGAATATTTAACAATTCATCGAGAAGCTCTCACAGGATTGTCACGTCGTCCCTTTCAAACGTATTAGAACAGGGGGTGAAACCGACAACCCCACACATTCAGCAGATTACCTGATTTACATATCATAGGGAGAAATGTGGGATTTGAAAGTAGATCCAAGTACATTTCTTCTCACAGCTTCCCCATCCAGTGTCTCCAGTGCTCGGAAATAGCCCCCTTCTTAGCTTTCTCATTCGAGTGAACAAAACGGGAGCTTCTGTGGTTGGAGGCTCAGAATTGAAACTCTTTGATTTATCTTGGAGTGACATATGGTCTGTTTCTGGGCTCTGATGACACTGCATAGAGATTACGATTCAGACTCATCTTTAGCAGTGCTCAGTCCAGATAACACTCTTGGAGAATGCTAAGCATCTCGTTTGTAGGATTTAAAGTTTGAAATACCAAATATCGGAGATAGTTGGTGATGACTCGTGATTTACTGCTAGATCCTAAATGTCACTGCTGAAGTGTGTGTTTGTGTGCGTGTGTGTGCGTGCGCATGGCTGGCTAACAAGCCCGAGCTACTTCTCGTTGGAGCCTGTCGATATTTCCAGTTGAGAACTGTAGTCCTTTTTGTTTTGTTCTCTTTCTGTCCTTCTTTCGCCCCATATTCACTTCTTTCTCATGCACAGTACTTATGTGCACTTCCCCCCCCCCCCACACACACACACACTCTGCTGGCTTATAGTGCTCCACAACCTGTGTGATAAAAGAAGTATCCTTAAATTGTGAGCTTGCTGATAAAAGGTCCACCTTCTCTATTCACCTAATGGGGGGAATCAAAAGCACAGGGAGAAAGAGTGAAAGAGAGTTGAATCAATCAAAGGCACTTCTTATGATTTGGCTCTATTACAGAGATGACAGGGTGAAAGCCAGTTACATGGCTAGCTCAATTTGACTCACTCCCAGCTATCTAGCATGCTCGTATTTCTGCTATCTTCTCTCTTTCGCAGAGAAGGGGAAGAGAGCAATCCCTGTGAAATCGATGAGTCCTGCCCCAGTGTGGCCTAGAAACAGGGCAGTGTGTGCAAGCGTTAGTACCCTAAACATATACACCATTAAAAACCACAATACGGTATACCACTGAAACACGACATCCTGGAGAACTTCCTGGTTGAAACAGCTTTGCAAGACCTGCTATATGATCCATTCTCACATGGCATTCGTAAACGAAACTGAATATGTAAACACTAAATATTGCAAAATCTTTTGAAAATATTCCGAATGCCCATTATATATGCTTACATATGAAACTCAATAACAACAATAACATATAGAAACGGTTGTACACAGTAAAACTAACTCTATAGAGGCCCACATCCCATTGTCATGCCCCCAGAGCAGCCTACATCTTCCCTGGACACGTTTGGCTGTGTGGAAGTGGCTATGACACCTCTCTCCAACAGTTCCTTCTCTGGCCTGTCCTTTTCTCATCAATATTTCAGGCCGCGATATTACTAATGCATCCGTGATTTATTACAACCATCTCATTTCTCACGACTGACTACGAGGAGGAGTACATTATTATGGCAAATTAATAGTTTAATATTAAACTAGCAATTTAAAACACAAAGGAACTCATCAAGTCTGTGCGATTCTCTCTAGCCCCTACCAAGCTGAGAAGTAGCAAGGACGTGAGTGATTTGCCAACACTCGTTTTGAGAGATGTAATTACAAAACTTTTCCAGTTAACCCATATTTGTAATGACAGGGATGACTGCGAAATGTAACAATGAAGAAGGATTTTATTTGAAAATAGTTTTCTGAAAGAATGCAACATTATCACTGAAGCATGCACCGTGTTCATTTTGGCATTCCAACAGAAGTGTCAAAGTCAAAACACAGAATAATTGAGTAATTTAGTGTTTGTAGTTGCCTGAAATATGAAAATTAATCATTTTGTTTACCACCTCTGAGTTAGGAAGAACAATGTTAGGCTTTCCACTTATTACTTTAAATGTTAACCTTAGTGCGTAGGTGTGTGTGTCTGCTTATGTGTGTGTGTGTCTGCTTATGTGTGTGAGTTGTTTGTGTGTGTGTGAGAGATGAGGATCAGTTGCTTGGGGCATGTGTCAACGTCTTAAAGTGTCCATCTAAACTTGTTTTTCAGTGTGATACCAGCACTTTGAAGATACTGCGGGTGTTTGTTGACTGTGTGACAGACTCTATGACCATGGGAGTGGGTGGTATCTATTGTCTGTGTGTGGCTGCTACTAGCTTGAATCTCGCCCAGACAGTCCCCCCCCCCCCCCTCTCTCTTTAAACGCTTGAAGGCCAGTCTTTTGTGTCAAGACTTTCATGTCTTGAACGTTTTTTTCTTAAAAAAAAAAAAAGTTGTCCTTTTTTTGTTGTTGCTCTCCCTGAGAAAAACACTTGATTTTCCTGCCTTGTCACTCCTCATTCAGCCATGCCCAGTTCTGTCTATCTCCCTCGCTTGTTATTTCATTCTCAGAGGGAGGTACATCATGATCATACTCATTATGCTTTGAAAGTTAATTGAAAATTGATTCACCAAATGAGGGGGCTTATAAATAAGATGCTAGCATGCTATCTAAGGGCTCCGGAAAAATGATGGCATTATATTGGACACCCGTAGAGGGCTGTTTCAGATCAGACAGTGGGGTTCTGCTTCTCTGGGAAAGATGCTCCAGCGAGGCTTGGTTTCGGCTGTGGGGGATGGACGTTGGAGAGGGGATCATTTCCATAGACCGTGAAGAGGAGAGGATAATAAGGTGAAGAGAGAGAACCAGAGGATGAGCTGACAACATGAGGAGAAGGAAACTGACAGTGGTGGTGGTGAGGGGGGGGGGGGGGTTCGGATTGAGTGCTGCTATGCAAAGGGGAGGTTGATTGTGGCAGACTGAGATGGAGGAGTATTGGAACAGTTTAAGGTGGTTTGCGAGTGGTCAAGGAAGGTCAGTAAATCAATGATGGTGGTCGGTAGGGACACAGTGAGAGAATTGATGTCAGTGGTGTGTGAACTGGCGATGGGAAATAAATAGAGATGGAGACAGAGTTGGTGGAAATAATGGTGGTGATGTTGATGGGCGGGATTTAAAAGCTTGGGGAATTAATGTTCTTCCCACATACAGCCTTGTTCTCAAGCCATGTGAGATGGCATGGTATTATACCACTACCAGCCTACAGAGGGCACTGTGACATTGCACTGACTTCCAGACCGTTGAGGTTTTAGTATCTCTGCAGTTGAATACAAGCAGGCAGACCAAACATGATTTCAATTTAGTTTAGTGATAACAACTTCATTCTGCTACTAAAACTAGAAAATTAATGTTTGTTTATGAAGCATTTGTAGTGCTAATTCAGTTATTCTTGTAATCCTAACATGACTTGCTACCGCCCACAGATAGTAAGAATCTGCATGGTAATCCTTTCTAAGAAAAACCACAAATTCACAATCATAATCTAATTAGAGTCCTCTTTCAGGAAGCAGGAAAGCATTTAATGTGTTTTCATTTTGAGTCATTTCACACTCGATTCAATGCTGGTGAGCGTCACTGTACAGACTTGGTGTGTTTCAGTAAATAGACATGCACACTTTGTACGGTATCCCTCCGTAAGGAGTTCAACCACAGGTTGGTATTGATTTATGAGCTAATTAAACAGCAACCAGAGACTTAGACTCGGTGTAAGAAATTAAATTATAAAACGTCTCCCCATCCAAATGTAAAATCTTACACAAAACCATACTTTAATGTGAGAAATTCCACACACACCACCTACACGCACACCTCCACACACGCAAACACACCTCCACACGCGCGCAAACACACCTCCACCCCACCGGAACATTTTTTAAAAAGCCTGTGAACGATAACTCAGCAGATAGTCTCGTTACCGCTGACCTTGTATGTTTGTCTCTCATTAAACTTGTTTTGTTGGGACCTATGTGATGTGTATCAGGGCCCCTAAGGACCCCAAAGGCCCAGCAGAGAGGAAGGGGGCCGGTACCTCAGCCTTTGGATCCAGCCTGCTGATGACATGTCACAGTAACACAAGCTCTCCTCCCCACCCTCATGGCATGCTACCTACTGGCTGCATTCCTTAGCAACACATCTGATGACATCGCCCAGTAACCCAACACACCCTTACTTGTTTGTTTTGTTGTCGTTTGTTTTTTGTTTTTGTCTTTTTTTCGTGTATGTTTTTTTTCTTGTTTTTTAACGGGCGGTGGGGGTTGGGGTAGCAGTGTGTGAGGGTCGGTGCTTAGTCTCATGTGATGCAACTCACAGCAATGAATTAAACCCTTTCGGGAAAAAAACACAAATAATCAAGAGAAATCCCTAAAGTCCTATGTCAAGATCGCTCTTTATTAACAGCTCAGCAGCTACAGATAGTACGTTCTCCTCTTCTTTCCTGTTTCAATAAGCCCAAGGTTATAGTGTCGGCCTCTTATGGTTTAAGATGTGCATTTCAATATGTAGAAGTTGACGGAAATGGCAGTGCTTCTCAACGTCTTAACATTTCATGCGTGTAGTCCTTTTAGCTGTGTGGAATATGCACAAGGGCTTTTGAGTTCCTTCTCTGTGCGCCCACGGCATATCACCTTGTTCAGAGACACCAGTGGCCTCTTCAGTTATAACTGTGCTGGGTGTTTCTTGTTACATTAAATGGTAGACCATATTCTACAGATGGTAGATTCTATCTTCAACCCAGAGCTGCAAAATAAAGCTCTCACACTTTACAATGAATGTCTCAAGTGGCATGATATTAATGTAGCACACCACAGCAATATGATATGTTGTTCATCACATTGGTTGTGACACATCACAACAGCACACAGGTAGGAACCGTCTCCAAGGTAACCGGCGCTGTGATGTAACTCAAATGTGACATGTTAGCAGGCAGACCACAACTCTACCCTCTCCAGTGAATTCATTTCCTATGGAAGTTGACTGGGTTACAGCTTGTCCATGATCACAGTGACCTGAACATGATCTTCACACGTCCGCAAAATGCAATTCCGGTTGGTAGTTCTGTTGATAAAGATCAAGATGGTGCCTGGCCTCAGCGCATGGTTACATTAACATGTAGTCATTTAGCAGACGCTCTTATCCAGAGCGACTTACAGTAAGTACAGGGACATTCCCCCCGAGGCAAGTAGGGTGAAGTGCCTTGCCCAAGGACACAACGTCATTTGGGAAGGCGGGGAATCGATCCGACAACCTTCTGATTACTAGCCCGACTCCCTCACTGTTCAGCCATCTGACTCCCATCTGACTCCTCCATGGTTGAGAATAAATAGTTGGTGTGGTTCTGCTGATACTTTAAGGGCTATGGTTCATTTGTTAACATTGCGCATGTTTCACTGGGACAACGGTCAATCCTGTCAGATTAAGGACTGTCCTTAGCCAGCTCTGGACACCTGGACTGGGATGAGTGCTGTGTCTACGTCCAGTGAATGCAGAAACTTCAAAGCACACGTGATCTCATGCGTTTCTTAGAGGCAGGCATCCTGTCAGTAAAAGTAGCTTACTTCTCTTCCACAGTTACGCTGTCTAAATGTCCCAATTGGAGAAAATGTATTTAAAGGACAGAAAGGAAAAATAAAACTGAGATTGTTACACATATGTCTGTGATCCAAGCATCTGGAATTTGTCTAAGAAATCTACCCACAATGCACCACGACATCAGGAGGTTCCTGGAGGAACCGAGCGAACGTGAGCAGGTCCAAGCTTTAGTGCATGCTCTCCTCTTGGCAGGTTAGTCAGTGCTGGACTGAGCCAGCTGCACTATATGCTGATTAAGTCAATTAAGCTGCCCTGGACTGATATGGGGAATTGTTCATCTTTTTGGGTCCCTGACAAAAAATTCAAGTTTCAGAAGTTTGCTGATACTGGAGGAAAAACACCATAGTAACGCTTAAAAATCGGATTGCTGTTGTTTTCCATCACTGCTGTCATTTTGATTTATTTCAGGGTTTGGCTTCAGTACATAGCCCTACAGGAAATACTTACTCTACCTCATTGTACCTTTACAATCACGTTCTTCCTTGTGTGTTGGATTCTACCCAACATTTGGCAGTGCTTAATTCATCTATACAACAGAGGGAAAGCAGAAGGAAGCAGCGAGAAATCACACATGTTCTCTTCGACTTCCTTCCTTCCTGAAACTCACACAGTATGTGTTGACGTGTGCAGGCAGACCACACTTTGGGCTTTGGATAAAAATAGTTGAACAAAGATTCAAACACATGCAATGTTGTTTCTAAATCGGAATACTTTGAAGTGATGTGAAATATAGGCAGCTGGCCGCTCATGATTCTTTTTTAATTCTCTTTTTACTTTGGAGTTTATGGTTGTATTTTGTTGAGTTTTAACTTTAAATTAGTAAAACTATTGTTGCCCCTTTGACCCTATGAAAAATGTATGTAAACCTATACTTTTTTATTTATTGTTGAATTTCAACTTTAAACCATGAAACTACAGGTATATTAAAATGACTTTGACCTTCTCCTCTTCACAATTTCTAGAGACCAATCGAACCATATCCTAGTCTAACCCTTTAACATGACCTGTATGCGCTACTGTTCTTATCAACAATAAACTAAATATAACAGGTGGTTGAAATTCAGTTGGTGTATCCCCTGTCTTTACAGAAAAGGAGGAATATAAAGCTAGATTGGATTAGTTTCCTCCTTTAGCTATCATCACTGGGAAATTTAAGATGGTGGGGAATCATTTCAAACATTTAGAGGAGCGAGTGTTCAACTGAAATACCTATTAATCTTAAGGACTTGGGCCTTGCAGATGAATCGCAATGTCAGTTATGTATGCAGGCTACCATGGAATCATTAGCCACAACAGTCCCCGGAGCTAGCATGTGCAAGGAGCCTAATCAGTAACTGTAATGGACGTTTATGGTCTGTAATGGACACACTTCATAACTGTCACTCTCTCGTGATATGGTGAAGGGGTTGTAAAGCCTGGGAGACCGAACGCAGAGCGTTATATAAAAACATGCCATGAGCTTGGATGATGCGTGGGTGAAAGAGAATAAGTCTTACATGATTCAGAATCCTTACGTGTTCGTTTCCATCCGAGCGCGCATACATGATCTGAATATGCACGGGGCCGAAAGACGTCTAAATCTTGTGTTTGAAGAATACCAGGGATTTTCACCGTCAAATAACCAAACCAAATTTTTCTAAAGTACAAATGCCTGCCTATTCTTACTCTTACTGAAGCGGAGTGAGTTGCTGATAATTAGAGGAACTTTATAAGCAGCGTTCCCAGGCGGGTGTAAGGGTAAGAGTACCTGTGTTAGATGTGTCATCTTTATTAGCCAGAGCATGGTAAGCCCAGCTCTCCATTCACTAATCCTCAGCTAAAGAAACAGCTTTCAAGGAATTAACATCAAAAGTAAAGCCTTGCATGTCTGCAGGGGAGCTTTCACCAACGGCAGCTTCAACTATCTCCCAAGTATTTTCAGGGGCTCAGGGATAAAGTGGAAGTTAAACTTAACTTGCTCTGTGTTCCTCCGTAAGTCTTTGACCTTGTTCTCAGGTCCCCAAATAATCCCCTCTCAGATGTGCCTGGATCGGGGCAGAGTTTGGGCAGATTCAGAGGGGTGGAGCTGGAGGGAGCAGGGATGTTTCCTCAGGGTAGGAAACCCCTGTATCTTCCCCTCCGCCTTGTACAGCTTAATCCTGCCTATGATCAGTGGGCTGGGTCACTCGCAGTTGAAATCATGGATTTACTGTATACACAGACATGATATCAAAGTCCTCAACCCCCCCCCCCCCCCCCCCCTCCCTCCCACCTCTGTCAAGAACTAAGATGGAGGCCTGGTTCATTTGCGTGGGTCTTTGATATAGTATGTAGCTGGCACGCTGCCAATCATCCCAAACCCTCTCCTCCCTCAACCCCCCCCCCCCCTCCGGTGGGGTGATCTATTTAACCACATGAAGCACATGAACGCCTAGATTGCAAGAGAGCGAGTGGAGAAAAAACATGAACACATCAAACCACATTCAAGTGGATCCCCTTGTTCAGTCAGCAGCGAATCCCGTCAGGATCTAGTCCTCGACTCTTTTCATTGGCTCGGCTCATGAAGGAAACGCGTTGGTCCTGCTGTCAGAGTGTGGGACAGGTGTGTGATCTAGAGGAAGGTGAAACGTGATTATTGTCATCTGTTTGAGGCTTAGTCTAAAACGAGGGCGAGGTGGCTCTGCTTTGTAGCTCAGACGTCAAACAGCATCTCTGTGTTCCCTAGGGCAACAACAAATACCCCCAAGTAAAATGAATGGCAGTTCTACCTTAGGTTACCACTCCCATCAGGCGAATAGCAGAGCCACACTTCTTTTGTCCTGTCTACCGGCGCTCGATGACAAAGGAGTGCTAGGGGACGCGTTGTCACAAGTTGTCACGTGTCACACGGTAGGATCTAAGGGCCGAAAAGGAAACAGGCCACTTATTCCCCTGCACCTGACTCCGACTTTGACAAACTAGAACTTAAAAGCTTGTGACAAGAGGAGGAAGAGGAAGGCTGAAGAATAATTGCAGGTGTTCGGCGGAGGACACGCGCTCCTTCGATCGTGAATTTAAAAGTGACACATTTATAATGAACCCCAGTAACCTGCTAATATATTTGAAAAACAGACCATTATTTTTGGAAATTTAATTTTCAATTTTCATTGTATCTCAGTACAGGTCTTGATAGGAAAAGGAATACCTGACTGCAACAGTCTGCTGGATGTCCAACAAAGTAATTAGTTGAAGAGAACCGTGCACAGGTTTTACATCAGGTTCCGGGGGACCGGAGGGTTATGTGTGTGTGTTGCGGTTCTTTATAGTAACACTGTCAGTCCTCACAGATACTGAATTTCTGCTTGAGAGACACTCAGTGCTCCAGCTCTATATCACTGTAATTGATGCCCAGAGGAACTGATATTGAACAAGTTTCACCCCATTCAACCAGACAATGCTTTGAATGCTCATTCAGCAGTGAGTTAGTTAGTTACCGAACCTAAACATTCCTTCTTAGTCTTGAACGTGTATTGTAATGGGGATTAAGGATTCATATGAGGACGGACCGTGGATGTGAAAACACATTGTGTTATGAGAAAAGTTGGTCTCTGATTGATAGTAAACTTTAATAATCAATCCTTCCATTCTGTATATTGATTTCTCTCACTGACCAGTGGCATATTTTGGTTTAGTGGTGATGAAGGAAAGTAGGCTTCACAGTGGGTCTTGTAGAAGGTATTTTAGCACCCAACACCAGGTGTTTCTCAGACAGCTGGATGCAGCTTCTCATTGCCTGTACAATGGAAACTGATCAAATAATAAGTGAACGGATAGTCTAAGTAGTCATTTAATGACTAGTTCTACTGATTATGATTAACGGAATCGCACAGGAAATCAAATTTCTTCCACAGTTGCCGTCTCCATGCATGGTGAGTTTAACATACACAGTGCATCCAGTTGGCTCCAACATGCCTGCCACTTCACAGTCACCCACTGCTTGTGTGGGAAGATGGGCAAAGGAGGTTAGCTGAGCTCAGACACAACTTGTTACTGTGATCTCCCACGCTCAGCAAACAGATGTAACAAACAGACACTCTCTTAAGGAGACAGGGAGAAGGCATGCAGGAGAGGGAGGGAAAGGGAGTAAGGTAGAGAGAGAGAGGCAGAGAGAGAGAGGCATAGAGAGAGAGGCAGAGAGAGAGAGGCAGAGAGAGAGAGGCAGAGAGAGAGAGGCAGAGAGAGAGAGAGACAGAGAGAGAGAGAGAGGCAGAGATAGAGAGAGAAAGAGAGAGGCAGAGAGAAAGAGAGAGAGAGAGAGGCAGAGAGAGAGAGGCAGAGAGAGAGAGGCAGAGAGAAAGAGAGAGGCAGAGAGAGAGAGAGAGAGGCAGAGAGAGAGAGAGGCAGAGAGAGAGAGATACAGCAATAGAGGAAAAAGAGCATGAAGAGACCGAGGGAAAGAAACAGAAAGTCCCACGTCTCATCTGGGGCTTGGAGGAGTTGCCCTCTCAAACGGAGAGGAGGAAGAGTACAAGCCTAACCCTCGTCCTTTAGCTGCGGCTCCGGCCTCGTTACAGGAGGTCAAGAGGTGCTTTGGAGTTGAAGCATGCCAAGGCCAAAGTGTTTTAGCCTGTAGAGACCTACCCTGAGTCTGCTCAATAGAACAAAGCCCTGTAATCCACATCACATGCTCCAGTGGAGCAGCCTTCCGTCGGGTGCGTGAGGCGTTGGGCTTTGCAGAACTCGATCCGGGCTGCGGCGGCTTGCTGTTTGATTGGCAGGTGTATTGCTGCGGCCCTCTCGATCCGACTCCTGTTGTTGTTGTGTGCAGGCTCAGCGGGCGCGGTTATTTCCAGGCATGCTCCTTCAGCTCCTGGGGCCTCCGCTGCGGAAGGGGAGGGCGTCGGCCGAGGACGCTGATCATTTCCCTCGGATGGCCCAGCGCCGTCACCCCAGGAGACGCCCCTCCCCCGCGGTAGGAGATCAGGGTGCATGAGGGAGCAACGTATTTGGACTGACAGCCAAGCCATGGCCCAACCAGAGATCAATACGAGCCTCTGTGGTCAGTGTGTCAGTCTTCTGTCCCTCCCTCTTTACTCAACATTTGGATTGAATCCCACATATCCATTATCTGGTGCAGCTAACCAAAGGGAAAATGTTTCCTGTTCCAGCCTCGACACTGTTTAGATCACGGGGCTATGTTGTTAGTTGACATAGATCTTTTTGATACCGTGTCGATATCTTTTTGATATCAAAACATTCACGCAATAAAAAAAATTCAACTTTTACTCCCTCATATCAAAGTTGCTCATGCGAACGAATACAAGTTAGATATCAATGTGGTCGTATTTGCATATCAATGAACGATCTCAATCTTAATTGACATCGTGCTTTCTCTTTACAACTGAATGAGCTGCTATCCTCCCAGTCTGTGGTACAGTGAAGGGGCACCTTGCTTATACCAACTCTGTAATTAAATGTAAGACTAGTGTCAAAAGAAACCAGATTAGGGGAAAGCAATTACCTCCGTATTCCAAGAGGGTTACTTCCTCGCCCAAACTCTCAAAGAATAGATGTATGATTATGATTTAAATTGTTTTTTATTGACACGCCAAAAGGGATGCGTGCCGACTTCTTCTAAAGGTCTTCGATTGGCATTCAATAGCATTGTTCTCCTGGCGCCGCGGGGTTGCCATGGAAACCGCTGTAATAATGACTGAGTCTCTCGTAACAAGGTTCTTCGCCGCGGGGAGAGTGAGAGGGTGGATGGGGGAGGTGGCGGGGGGGGGGGGGGGGGGGGGGAAGGCGGGGGGTAGTGTTTATGTACTCATATTTGTGTGTGTGTGTTTGCGAGAATGTCTATAAGCCTCCCCTGCATCTCTGTTCTCTTGTTACAGCGACTGCAGTGCCTCTTGTGTGTCTCAAGTTGCTGGAGAAAGCTGGAGTCTGTGTGAAACCCAAACACAATCCCAGATTCGTGTCTTCGTATATTTCTAATCTAGATTGAATCTTGCTATATTTTAGACGGTAATAATATATTACGACCGTGTTATCCAGATATGTGATTGGTCATCTCCAGGGATAGAATGATATGACAGTCAGGCTTCACTGAGTTCATTTCAGTTTGGAATGACCAAATTATTAGTTCAAGACCTTTCTAGAAGTTTGAAATGATCGAACATCCCTTCACCTCTCACATGTGCAAACAGCGCATATTTAGCGAGAAAGTCCTGATTGGTCTGATCGAATAAACTTCCTCATCCCTGGTTTCAGCAGAACCCTGATGGGGTGAATTGAGATCATGTATAGAGTAGTGTAGACCACCTTCTGGGCAAAGTCTCACGTCTCATCTGAGAGATCAGTAAATTCCATGTTCATGCACAGAAATAGCACCCTACACACACACACACACACACGAGTGTTTCGGCCAATGGAACTGTACCCGCACACACCATGACCCTGCATCTATAAGTGCTCATTGTCCTATTCTGAGAAGAGGTTCAACGATGCATCAAATCCCCACTTCCAGGGAACTTTAAGGTGAGAACAGCAGAAGTGTTGCTGGCCTGTCGCCTGCTCGCTGAACACAGCAGAGGCTCAGGGACTGCTTGTGTGGTAACCACCTCCACGCCGCTGCCGAGAATTCAATTTGGGACGACGTCGCAGATTGGGGGGGGGGGGGCGCACGCGACCCGGAGATGGCGGCGGGCAGAATAGAGAAAGAGAGAGAGAGAGATTAGACGCGCCAGCGGAGAGCAGGGGAGAGTGTCTGAGTCCTGTAGATAGGGGAGTTTCAGGCACCCCTCCTCGTCCAATCAGATAAAGCCGGCCTGCGGAGCGGTGATTTATTGAGAGCGTGGAGGGGCCTGACAGCCAGGGCTCTCATCAGACGGACGCAGATGTAATTAGCAGGAGCGAGGCAGTGATGCAGCTGTTTGCATGGAGAGGAGAAAGCTATACAGGGATCTTGGGGGGGGGGGGTGGCGGGAGGAGGGGGAGGGGAGGGGAGGAAGGGGGCACGCGTCTCTCCCTGAGGAGAGAGGGGGCACGCGTCTCACCCTGCTCTCACAGAAACGCAGCTCCGACAGCGGGCTGCCCCCGCGACCTCCGAGGGGGTTTAGTAAATAGTCTGGCTGAATTCAGAAAAAAAAGGCAGACTACACATTTGCTTCACTGAAGATAATTAAAAATGTGATTGCCTTGGAAAACACCTCGCCCCCTCCCTCCCTCCCCCGCTCCCTCACCCCCTCCCTCCCCCGCTCCCTCCCCCGCTCCCTCCCTCCCCCGCTCCCTCCCTCCCCCGCTCCCTCCCTCCCCCGCTCCCTCCCTCCCTTCTGTCTTTTCACAGCCTTCCATTCCAGTTCTTGATTTGATGAGCTGAGTCGGCAGAGGCGTTAGTTCTATAGTCTTTCTACCCACCCAGGACATCTGGAAGAGAAAGGCAGGGGATGCCAGTGACAAGCTGGTGGGTTTGAGTCAGCCAGAAGACTAGAACCGAGCCCAATTGTTATTCTGAATGTGCATGTAATGTACCTTCAATGCAGTGCCCTGGAGGCATGCGAGTGTGTTATGTGAGCACCTCACTGGAGCTTGTCTTAGTCCTGGATTCCAGACCACTCTGGGCAGTGTTGTAGAGCATAAGGCCACAGACTGGTTTGATGCTAAGATGAAGAGCCATTCGTGTGCTGGATGTTGAATGATATTGATCCCCAGTTAGGTGAGATATACCCAGTGTCCACAGGAGAAGGCTTGGGACATGACAGTGGAGGTGGCCATTCATCTCAGAGTTCAGAGACGGAGACAACGCACTGTAGTCTGACCCTGCTGTCTCCAGACTCCTCTTCCATGGCACTAAGACAACGCCCCCTCTCAGCCTTCCACCCCCCACCCCCCTTCCCCTCTCAGCCCTCCACCCCCCTTCCCCTCTCAGCCCTGCTTGCCTAAGAACTTCATTACCTCTCTCTAGTCTCTCTGTTTGTTCATGATGAAAAACCGTGTCCACTTTCAGATGAGAAGCAAATGTATGACATTTACCGAGACGCAATAACGCCCAAGATTAGTGGATGTGGGGACTTGGATGAAAAGTGTCTTTGTCGATTGATGAACACCAGAGTATGAAAGTCTCAGACAAAACAAGGACCGGCAGGGGCGTCCATCTTGCTTCTCGGTGGGTGTTCTTTCTAGTTCAGCCTTCAGGGTCGGCGTTAGCAGCCCTCGCTAGCACCAAGGCCGGGAGCGCTTCCTAATGAACATTTGGGGCTTAATAATGACTTGGTTATTAGTTAGCTGATGTATTATTCATGCCTCTCTCATTAACACCCCAGTCTCACACAATGAGGATCACATTTCCGTCCACTCATTGGTTTAAGCAGCAGCTAGGGGGAGCAGCGTGGGCGCATGCTGTACTACTCGAAAGGCTTCGACACCAAAGGAACTTACAATTGAAGTATCTGATGTTACTGGTGTCACTAGATAGAAGAGTTCTGTTTTTAAAAAACAAGTTTCAGTGCCCAGGGGGACGTGATATCAAAACAAAAGGTTGACGGGTCTAATTTAAAGTTATTCTCAACGCGTCAACATGAATATAGAACCGGTTGACATGCTGATGAATCGGACAGTGTGGTCCGATACTAATTCAATCCTTTCCCTTTTAATCCTCTGGGGAGCTCTAATGCTAGCTTAGTCTGCAGCGCTGCATCTGTCACAAGACACAGATTTCACATCCCTGCATTGGACATTCAGCAATTACTGTGGGGAAAAACGACCTCCACCGATGCAACACTGTTTCATGAGAGCAATACCGCACAAACCGCAATACTGATTCACACTTAAACACCTTCTCTGATATCTCATTTATGAACCATAACCATTGTTGCATACTTTCTTAATTCCTTCAGGGGTGTAAATATTGGATAAGTACCCATCAGAGCACAATATGCCCCAAAGCTATTTGCATTTGAATATGAATACTCTTTAAAGCGGAGGTGGCTGCATCTACATGGAGTTAGTAAGTACATTATATTTATAAAGCACACTCTAACACAGCAAGGCTGACCAAGGTGCCGAACAAAAGCACAAAAAAGACACCATTAAATACGTAGTAGAAACAAAATACAAACAGTCAATAACAGGAAAATAAGTAACATAACAACTCAAGAGGTAGTGGGAAACGCTAGTGCAAATTTAAAAACAGACAATGAAGGAGCCTGCCTGATAGAAAGGGGGCGTTGATTGACACAGCCTAGGACCAGCAACTGCAAAGGGTCTATCACCTGTGAGTATGCAGCGTGACCGGGGAGTGTGTTAAAGTAGTTTGTCCGCAGACCTCTGTGCCGTAATGGGTGTGTGTAGTTAGTTGTATGATGTCTGAGATATATGAAGGGGCCTGTCCATTAAGAGCTTTAAAAACTAACAATACAAGTATTCTATACTGCACAGGAAGCCAGTGCAAAGAGGCCAAGACTGGGGAAATGTGATCAAACTTTCTAGTGGATGAAAAAATTCTGGCAGCAGCATTCTGCACCATCAGAAGACTGGAGAGTCGTGATAAAAGCATGAATAACAGTTTCAAGGTCTTTACAAGACAATGCAGATTAAACTAAGAAATCAGTCGTAACTGATAAAAACAGTTTTTCACCACTGAGTTAATCTTCTTAACTAACCCAAGGTCTGAGTCTATGATGAAACCGAGATTCTTTACATGAGAACTGACATTAGGGAATCTTGTTAACAAGACTAGCTCTAGAACCCGTAGGACCAAAAAATTATTGCTTCAGTCTTTTCTTCAGAGTTACGTAGCATTTATGCACCTTACATAAACCGGACAGGCTACACAGCACTGTGTCATCGCATTCCGCTACACACAATCGTGTGCTCATATTACCAAGTCAAATGATCCGCCATCAAAATAGCCGCATCACTCTCCCATGGTGATATTTCAGGCGAGTTGTGTGATGATTAGCATATCATTTCAGGCCTACCTGCCCCCTCAGACTGGGGTCACGTCCCTGCTGAAGAGACGGAGATGGGGGTAGGGGGGGATGGGGGGATGGGGGGAGACGGAGGCTTGTGACAGAGGCGACAGGGAGGCTACACTGATCACAGCGTAGGACAGAGAGAGAGTGAGACAGACCAGGAATAGGCTTGTCCTAGATTTATCGAGCCCTGACACTGCAGTTTGTATTTCCATTTCATCTGCCGGGCTTCGTGACTCAGGCACTTTGTTGTTCCGCGGGTCGGGGGGACGGGGACGGGGGGACGGGGGGGGGGGACAGGGACAGGGGGTGTGGAGAGGGGCTGCTGGGTAACCGCCCCTGATTGGCAGCTCACGGAGAATGTTGTGGCGGCCGTATGTCACGTCCCTCAGGTGGGGCAGGGAGCCCAGGGCAGGCAGGCTCCCTGGCTCCCTGCTCGGGGGAGAGATGTGCTGAGTCAGAGCCGCGCCTGATGGATCAAACGGGTACTACCCAGGATTCCCGGTGAGGGTCTGGGCTCATAAACACACGCGCTGGAGTTATGTGTGACCTCACATTCCTAGTCATCAGCGCCGGTCCACCAGGAAGGTAAGTCTCCTCAACAACCCGGCGGTGAATCTCCGTGATCTATGGATGGGCGCGACAGGAATTCAGTGGATTATAAATCAAAGCCAATGGCTAGATGTGAAATTGGAGGATGCAGGAAATTACATTCATCCGCTTTTAACTGCGGAGTATTGTGATTTGTTTGCCAGTAAAATTGTGCTGACAGTTAACACTCTTGCGCCTACCTGGAAGAGCAAGCAAGTTCAAACTGTATTACTGTCCCCCATAAGTGAGTGGGTAACAGCTCTTTAACAATGAATTACACCTTACATTATGTATCACAAATAAGTACGCAGTAACATGGAGCACTGTTTATTTACTTAATAAATAAATGGACCTGCGGCTGACACAGTCTGCAGTTTGTGTGTTTGTTTATTTGTGTGTGTGTGTGTTTCTGCCAGGGTTTCCGTCTGCTTGTACGTTTAAGCGGGGTGAGAATTATTACCTCGGCGTCAGTAAAAGCCTTGGATAGGTCACGCTCCAGCATAGAGCTTTCAGTAGACATTGGGTTGCAGACCCCGAGTGCAGTCGATGGCAAAGGGAGACAGACATGTGTCCTTGTCGCTAAGTGGATCAATGGTGCCGGATGGCTGTGAGGGCGCAGGAGCAGGGGTAGAGGGACAGGCCCTCCCAGTGCAGCCCAGGTGTCTGCTGCTCCTTGGTGGATGCCAGAGACACTCTTCATCCAGAGGAGGCCCATGGGGCTCCCTTATCTGATGGAAACCTTCCAACAGCTTTGGTCTGGCTAAAAGCCTCGCAAAAGTCAGCCGTTTACCTCCGTCCCTGTGGCATGGGAGAGGGGGGGGGCTTTGTTTGCAGGGGCTGAAAGGCTCGGAAAGGCCACATGTAAATCACGGCGCAAAAGGGCTTAAAGGTCACGGGCGAACATCTGTGATGTGACAGGTCCGTTGGCTGATCATCAACTGCGTCGAGAATGGGAAGCCACACCCCCACCTCACTCAACCCCCCACCTCCCCCCCCCCCCCCAATCAATCCCACTTAATATGGGGATATCATAATGATCACGTACTTTTGAAAGACGACTTCCAAACCCCACCCAGTCCCCCCTCCCCTCCCCCCCACAACCCCTCTTTTTCTTATTTTGGGGGGGTTCAGCCCTCATTTCCAACGACCATCAAAGGCCACCCCTGCCTGGTAACCATGGTGACGCTGCACCTTCTGCCGCCTGCGAAATCTCCACCTGAAGCTAACTCTGATCAAAATTCATTTGATTTACGTTGCCCTCTAATCTCCGTGCAATGATTAAATTAAATTTTCCTGCTAAAAAGCAATACTGCCACCTATGTGAACAATGAATTTGATCAGGTGTCTCGCACACGGGCTAAATGCGCTCTCCTGTAAAGAACAGCTGTTGAGATTCTGCATCCTCTCCTAGTCTTCGGGCAGGATCGTTGGCATGTGCCGTGTTTTCCCCTGATCAAAGAGACAACCCAGACTGCCCTCCAACCTGGTTGTCATGGGAACAGGTGTCACATGACCCAAAGTGAGACAAACTTTGGATGAGAGAGGATTGGCCCTCCGGAGGGAGCAGGTCCCCTCCTCGTCTCCGACACGGTTACCTTGGAAACAAGGCTGTGAGACAGGAAGCGGGGCGAGGGATGTAAGCTCTTGTTTGTTTGGATATCAGCCGAAAGATGCTGCCCGGACTCCAGTCGTCTCCACTGGGGTTCTTGGGGGTGCTGTTAGTGTGAGGGTGTTCAGTTTATGTAGGAGGGCAGGATCAGCCTCATACGCCTCGGCTGCAAGGCTGTTTCTATATCCCAGCTGGATGAAGAAACAATAACCAACATCGTAAATTATTCAGACGTGTTGGTGTTTACAGCTGGGTCCTCGTCCCCGTCCCCCCCCCCGCCCCCCCACAGTCCGCCTGTCAGTCCTCCCCCCCTGCTACACGCTCCACGTCGCTGCACACACCGTCGCATACACGAAGCACACACCCTGCATCATCACCCCCCCGTACGTCTTCAAACCTGAGAGAGAGTTCGCCGCGTTCACCGTGCAAACCCCTTCCGAGCCGACTTCATTAAAAACGGCTAAACATAGATCACTCTGTGGCCCTCCATGTGTGGACGTAGCAGAACGCCCTGTCATGTGGGTGTGTTCCTGCGGGGACCTCAAGCTGCCCGCCCAGCGATGAGCGAGGCCTGTCCCCCCAGAGAGCTGAGTGTAATTATTTAACATCAAACAGCAGGGTTAGGAGGTTAATAAGAGAGGATGTTCAACACTCCCAGTGGTCCTCAAGGACTAATATTTACTGTTGATTTGGACGGCACTTAGAGTCAGCTTGACAGCTTCTCAATAACATTGACAGTCCTCCAACTGATGGGGGCGGGACCCCCCTCGTCCGGGGATATTTTACTGGGCTTACTGACTGTCAATCGCCCAGACAGCCAATCATTTGTTGGGATTTCCGTATCTAATCTCGTGTCTGTGTGACGTGCATAGTTACAGAAGATTAAGGGATTGCACAATTGACACGGTTTTTGAGAGATAGATTTTCCGATCGGTTTAGTTAGATACCGTGTATGCCAGCGTGAGTTTGGTTTCTTCACTGTTCCCCATCGGAATTGTGTATTCAACATGTTTACTTAGTTTGACAGAGCGTTGGGGAGCGCATGCAAACAAACCCGCCTTTCAGAGGGGCGTGCACACCGAGCCACAGAAGGCCTCGAAAGTGCACACGACACACTTTCATTTCCTTGTTTGTGAGGATTAGCCGAACGGTAAACATCAGATCTCTCGTTCTGTCATCACCTCATTAGGTTCCCTTCCTCTCGTGTGGGATCGAGAGAAGCAGGACCCAGCAGAGATCAGATCTCACACCACACCCCTGCTCTCCTGCGTTCAAGTGCAAGCTCAATAAGCCGTGACCCACTTATTTTAATTGCTTACCCACAAACACAAAAGTGTGTGTGTGTGTGGGGGGGGAATGATAAATAGCTCAGCCTTGTTCCTGTGCCGTCGTCTTAGGACTTGAATAAGGAGCATCTCTCCATTAACAATAACCATGCGATCAAGGCTTTCTCTCACATCAAAGCATTAAAGGGAATACATTAAGAGCATTAAACTCTAAAACTACACTATATGCAGAAGCACAAAAGGCCAAAAATCAAGGAATAATTCAAACACTGTGTAATACTTGACCCAGTGATCCTGAGGATGCAACTCTGCCGTTAGTATAAAGACGAGATTCACTTCAGCTGCTTTTTTTCCTTTTTTTGTAACGCTTTGTTGGGGAGCACGTGTGCGGTGATATTTAAAATCACTTTCACCCATGACATGACTCCGATTTCATTTGAGTCTGCAGATGATCTACAGAACAGGTGAGGAGGTACGTACCAGAATCCAGACCACAAGTACTGAATCTGTTTTCCAAATCAGAGCCTGAATTGCCCGAAAGTCCGAAGACGTAGAGAGAACAAACAAGGAAAGAATATCTGAAAGTCAGAGATAATTGACATTTCCAACTCCCACATGTGGTCCCTGTTGCCCCTCTGCGAGGAGGACCAGGTTCTGGACTGTGGACTGTGACATTTAGACAGCTGTCCTGTTGGAGTTATTCCTGCGGTCTTTTAAGCATTCATCAGTAGCATCATTTCCTTTCTCTTCTGGCAGATCCCACAGGATACCTTCTGTGAAGAGAGACCTGAATATCAATAATTCAGAACAACACTCATAGTGCTTTTGTCCAAAAGTCAATAACCTCTGCTGGATGGATGTCTCTCTAAAGTAAATAATGAGCTTTTTTATTACAATTCGAGTCAGATTGTTCATGAGAGGATTATTATTATGCAATCTGTCGTACTGATGAAAGAGTGATGCGAACAAGGCTACTTGTTGAAATGAATAAACATCTGCTCCACCACCAACTACTTTACTTTGTCAAATGTCAACATCCATCAAGTTCCTTTTGAATTCAATAGTAATGCAGATATGATTGAAGTCTTGGAAACATCCATATAATAAATAACAAAGGTCTGTACGATACATCATGTTTGCGCAAAGATAAATGAGAACATGTATTTGATTGTGCACTTGAGGCTATAGTGAAGAGATTAGGATCCGTTATTTGGTATTTTGCTATTCGACACGGTCACAATAAACAAGCAGTTTAAAATGTGTTTTGTGTTGAACCCAGAACCCTTGACAGCTTTCATGCAACAAAAGATGAATTCTCCTCAAAAGCCTTTTCAGAAAGTTGAGTTAACATTTTCATGATTGGACTTACCTGAGCAAAAAGCTTCCATTTCAAAAGAGCATCAATGAAAAAAAAAAAATGTTTCTATTTTTTTTTTCGAGTGAAAAGCAGAGTTGGATCCCTATCATCTCTATAATGCGACCTTACCTGGACTATCAAACCATCATAAAGGACTTTTGTTGTCTTGAGTCAGGGGTCCACAAACTACCCCCGCGGGCCGAATATGGCCCGCCCACACATGTGGACCGACCCTCTGAACAATGCCAGAGACATATTTTGAACATCTAATTTTAATTAGGCCTATATGTTTTAATCATATATCTGTATTTGATAATGAAAGGTTGGCTTTCAAACAAAAATGTTCCTTAGTTATTACCCATAAAAATTTCCCTTAGTTATTAACTATAATTATTAACGTAAACAAATCCCTTGATATGTACAGTGCATAACAAAATAATAAAAAAAACGGTAGTCACTCCGGCCCATGTAATTACTGTTACAGACCGACCCAACCCCAAGAATCTAAAAAAGACGTGGCCCTCGCCTGTCTTAGATTCTGGAGACAATAAGGCTGAGGGTAAGAGCAGGGTAAGACTGAGTGCATCTCAGACGACAGGGTTCAACGCCATTATACACATGTTCAAACACAACACACGAGCGCTTCAAAGGAAACTTTCCAGTGCTTTGAAAGAGGACTGATCGATATGTATTTGGGGGTAATACCTGGCTGTGAATATCAAATAAATCATGACTGTTTTTACCCTTAAGGCTTCTGCAGGATGCCACATGATTAATGAGTTTCATATTGACAAGACTCACAATGTGTGGGTTACGAGAGATTGAGGGAGAGAGAGAGAAAGTGGGAGAGAGAGAACGTAGGAGAGAGAGAGAGAGAGAGAGAGAGAGAGTGGGAGGGTGTGAGAGAAAGATTGGGGAAGAGCAGGGTAAAGCAGTAGAGAGAAGGTGAGTGGGAGGGTGAGTGTGAAGAAAACAGACAGACAGACAGACACAGGTCGACAGACGAGAGAGAGAGAGAGAGAGAGAGAGAGAGAGAGAGAGAGAGGCAGAGAGAGAGAGAAAGAGAGAGGCAGAGAGAGAGAGGCAGAGAGAGAGAGGCAGAGAGAGAGAGGCAGAGAGAGAGGCAGAGAGAGAAAGAGGCAGAGAGGCAGAGAGAGAGAGAGAGAGAGAGAGAGAGAGAGAGAGAGAGAGAGAGAGAGAGGCAGAGAGAGAGAGGCAGAGAGAGAGGCAGAGAGAGAAAGAGGCAGAGAGGCAGAGAGAGAGAGAGAGAGAGAGAGAGAGAGAGAGAGAGAGAGAGAGAATACCAGACTCAAGTAGAAGTTGTCGTCTCTTTCTGACACATGAGCCACTGTGAGCAGTACAATTCTGTTATATGGTAGTCTGAGGCTATTCTCTTTTCTACTGTCCCATTTATCTGTACTGACACCAGGACAATGGCTGAAAGACTATCAGATTCCTCTCAACACTGAAAAACAGAACATTTATTTCAAGAACCCTGCTAGACTTTCCACTGCAAAGAAGGAAGAAAAAACATCCTCCATCTCACACCTGTGTCTGATGGCCACAGCTTTGGGGAGAATTGCATATTTGAAATTAAGCACATTGTTTAATGTGACAGAACATTCAGAGTGGAACTAAATGACTCCAATACACTCACTGTCTCTGTTGTTTTCAAGGGCGAGATAAAACACCTTGAGTTGGCTAATGGAACTAAATCTTAGTCAACCATTGTGGGTTGAAAAGATTCCCGAGCTAACGTGCAAATGATGCATTTTTCTGCGATGAATGCATTGAATAGGAACTGAATTGAATAAGAACTCAATTTCCGGTTCTCACTAAAACTATATATTATATACATTGGATAGTATTAAGTCTTTTAGAGGTTAATAGAGATTTATTTAGAAGGTTTTCGTCTGATGCATAAGGCTTTGCCAGAGTGTTACAAATCCCTGACATTCAACAAAAAGACCAACTTGATAATCTGGTCACTGCATGTTTTTATTTTATTTTCCATAATATAAATCTGACACACTCCCTTACTTTAAGGTTTATCATCATAGCATCTAACACGAAAACAGCTCTGACCACATCTCAAATGTAATATCCCGAGACAGCCCATGGTTAAATTGAATTGCCACTCTCTTCATATGATATGTAATGGTTTACGCAGAAATAATTCAAGTTGACGCGTGCATGTGACTGTGCTGTACCATCAGCCACGAGCCCACAGTCGAAATCTCCGCAGACGTGCGTGAGGGGAGAGAGAGAGCAGAGCCTGCATGGCCTGGTCCTCTGGTCCACGTCACAGCAATGAAAACATCATCAGGACCACAGTGATTACAGCTGTAGGGCCATCATTGATCGCCTGAAGAGGAGGACCAGCGCCTCACAGCTGAGGAATAATGGCCTCACCCCGCCCCCACCCTCTGATCGACACAACAGGGAGGAGGCCCCTTCAATGGAGTGGAAGCACAGCCCTGAACGCCCCTTTCATCTGGACACGGGTGGTCTCAGACTCCATCCTAACTAGCTTTACGACCCCTCAGAATAGACAAACCTCCCATCAGCCTGCGGATATTAAACCTTCGGTCCTCTGGTTGATTAGCAACGGGCAAATTGTTGAAACGTATCAAAAATATAACTGATTTTGGTTTCCGAAAATAGAAAGAATAACCAGTATGGGAACCAAATGCATAATTCATGTTTGTTTTGAACCAGTCTCATGAAACTGGCAATCCCTAAATAATGCATGATTTTGCGTCTTTGTTAATAGGGTTTGCACTCAAAGTAATGTGCTTTTCTTCTTTTCAGCAGCCAGAATACAGCCAGCTCTGGTTATAGTGCTGTATTGATTTCCCTAAAACCCCTATGTGCCAGAAGACATTAGTCAGCGCTGGCTGGGAGCCAATTGGTCTGCATAACTGAGGGTCTAGAAGGTTGCAGCGGCAGGGTGAGGAATATTTTTAATCTCATATGCGCTGCCTTTGTAAATCGGATTATTTCCATAATGAAGAGAAATAGCTGAACCAAAAGATCGATATGGTTTAAGATATACAACCATTGACAATAATGAGAAATCTGAATTTTGAATTACAATTAGGCTTCTCCTTGCCAAAGGGAATGGATAATAACTAAATTGGATTTCCCAAACCTTGTGAACATGAAAACGACCCTCAAACTATTAGTATTAAAAGAACATCCCTGGTTCTCTGGGCCTGGAAAGTAGAGAGTACAACGAATAACTAATGTGTTTAATTACACGCCTACTGTAAATCATTTGGCTGTAAGAAATCTTTAGAAAGTGCGCTATTCAAATGAACCAGGAACTTCAGCTAACAAGTCCGTACCAAAATCAGTTGTGTCCTTCATGAAACAACAACACAATAGGCTGTGTTCTTTTCACTGGAATCACTTGACGCCTTTCAGGGTTAGACGTGCGAAGCTGCATCCTAATCAATATCCGCTTAACAATGTGGAAACAGAATCTTCGAAACAGGATCTCAGTAAATGAGCCGATGATATACTTAGAACGACTGCATAATGGGTGCTCATTCTCCGGGCGCCTGTGTGTTGGTGTTTTGTGAACTGAACACGCGTTCCGTGTTCCCCTGTTAGATCTGAGCATCTGACGTCTTTGGGAGTCAGGGTATTTTTAGATGCAGTGGAACAAATAACTTTCCTGTTGATATGTCAAACCGTCGAATGTAATGCTTGCGTTATTCACACACAGGCGCACACAATCGCACATGACTACACACACAAACACACACACACACACACACATGCTTGGGGTTTCCTCGTATGGACGGGCTCACAGTCACAATTACAAACACACCGCTTTAAGAGTTGCTTCATTTTCCCTTTTCATTATTTCAGAGCTGAGTTTAATCATATGGAAGAAATAATGAGTCGACCTAATCAAGAGTTTCCGTTACTCGCTCAACAATAATTACACAGTCAGACCCACTGGCATGCTGTATGATTTATGACAGGACATGATGGATGGTAATGGATTTCGTAATTGGTGCATATGTTTATGAAATTGGCTGTCTGGCTCTAACATTACAGCCTGTCAGGTAATGCAAACCTTCTCTGGAGAGTGTCCAGCCAAGGAGAGCAGAAAGACTGGGTGTTAAGTCATGGTCCAGGAAACACTTGGGCATCCTGGGCATCAATTTTGCCATTAGAAAAGTAATACCACCCCCTCCTCTTTTCCCCTTCCCCCTCCTTCTCCCCCGCTCCCCCCCCTCCCCCCCCCCCCTCTTCCTCCCCCCCTCCTCCTCGCCCCCCCCCCCCCTCTGCTGGTTTACGCTCTTGAGAAATAAATTAGGTTCTGGTCAGTAGTTATTTGGAACTATGTTTGCCGACTTGAGAAGAACATTTAATTTTCAAGGGGGACTCTAAAGAGAGTGAACCTGCAATTTGTCAGAGTGCGCTAAACTGGAGGTTGCTTGCTGTGACATGTTTGGGCAGACGCATTCGTGGTAGTTTGTAGTGTTTAATTGCTGCCTAATAGTTATTTATTTCACCAGCAACAACTGTGGACAGTGGCATAGCAAACCTATTCATGCTTCTCCTGGAAGTTACCACTGAGAGTTAGCTTGAGTCTGGAATACCACTGCTTCAGCATGCTCTCCTGCCAAGGCTGGGTGAGAAGATCTGACAAAAATCAAACGGAACAGAGAACAGAAGAAAACAGAATAGAATAGAATGGAGAGAACCGGAATAGAATAGAACTGATCCAGTAAATCTGTTCTATTCTATTATTAGCACTTTCCTGTACTAACATGGACATTTGCCTTTGTCGTTTGTGGCAACCGTAATCCGACATCAGAAAAACAACAACCTTCAACACCCGTCGAAAGATGAAAACATCCGGAATGTTCAGAACCAACCGAAACATCAATTCAGTCATTTACGAGTCGGGGGTGTAAATTGCGTTGGGAACAAATGACCCGGGGAGAGACACAGAAACGGAAGCTGCCGATATCCTCCCGTGCTGCAGGCCGAGCAGTGGCTGGACGGCTCCCGCGGCTGTGCACATGCTCACAGAAAGATAAAGACCCAGCGTTCTGCTCCGGCAGTCTCCTCCAGGCCTTCACATCTCCCCCCCCCCCCCCCCCCCCCCCCCCCCCCCCCCCCAGACTCTCCGTTTCTCATTAAACGCAGACGAAGAGGACATGAGTTTCAGTGTTTGATGGGTGCCAGATGAGCGGCGTTAGGGCTGAGACAGTCGTTCCATCAGCAGCCCTCCCCAGAGGCCAGGGAGAGGGGAACCATCTGAAGCCATGAGGTGTTGTGAAAAGGGTGGTTTGGCTTTCTCTGGTTCGCCGCATGTAAAAACTGATGCTAATCAACACTTACAAGCGTGCAAGCATCCTGGTAAGCATGCACGCACACGCTCAAAGACACACCTGCACACAGACCCACCTAGCCTGGCTGCCAGCCCAACTTCTCCCCGCCCCAAAGAAAATTTGGTCGGGAAGTTGGGTCTGGAGGGTCTCGTATTGGGGACTAACTACAGAAAACCAGAATCTGGGCGAACCAATTAAATTGCCGGGCGGGCTTTATAGGATGATGGACAGATGATCAACAGTAACGTAATCACCCACGTCACAAAAGAGCGTTTAAGTTGAATTCGTTTTGAACAAACATGGCTTCCGCTGGAGATCTGGGATGTTATGATTCTGGCATCGAGTCTGTTTTAGAAGACATCGACAGCGCATTAATTTTGAAAGAGGAACAGAGAGACGCAATCAAGGCATTTGTCAATGGAAAATATGTTTTTGCCGTCCTTCCTACGGGATTCGGTAAAAGTTTAATTTATCAGCTGGCCCCGATGGAGTTGTAATCCTAAACGGAGAACTTGTTCGTTTATGCATTGCCCTTTATTGTTTCGCTCAAAAAGGTTGACCGTGTGAACAAGTACTCTCCCTACCCTTAAATTAATTTTACAACACCGGCAAAAATCGTTTGTATTCATTCTTCAAGCATACTTCAAGTCTGCTTGTAGTTTAGTTCTGTTGACAACAACTATGCGGTGCTTAACATACGTCACATACTCTGTTGCTTTGATTGGTTGTAGATCTATCCAATTGAGCAAAGAGGCATTTGTTTTCCAGGCTCGTTTGAAACACGCCCTGTAGTCAAAGCCCAACGGAGAGTTCTCAGACTCATATTCTGACTAGAATTATGAGTATGACAATGTCAGGCTAAGACCCACCCACACACACACACACACTCATACACTGGCAATTAACCAACTGGGTGCATGTCACACATGCGTGTGTTTGATGCATTGTGAAAAGTAGCAGAAGTGCTGTTCCTGCGGATCTCTCACTTCTCCTCTTTTAAACGTGTGTGGAAACCCTGCTCTGTCTGTGGAGACTGCTCCACGGCTACCCAGCCAAGAGTGATCACACTCAACTAGAGGGTCTCCAACTACACACGAGAGGAAAAGTGATCCTGATCTTGACTGCTGTGTCCTACGCACCCGCCCTCCCCCCTTCAGCCCCCCCCCTCCCCCCTTCAGCCCCCCCTCCCCTCTTCAGCCCCCCCTCCCCCCCTTCAGCCACCCCTCCCCCTTCAGCCCCCCCTCCCCTCTTCATCCCCCCCTCCCCCTTCAGCCCCCCCTCCCCTCTTCAGCCCCCCCTCCCCTCTTCAGGCCCCCCCCTCCCCTCTTCAGCCCCCCCCCCCTTCAGTCCCCCCCACCCACTCGGTAGAATTACTATCCTCCTCCGACTCTGTTCTCTGCTGGAATGAGTTTTGCCTCAGGCTAAAGTAGAGATAAAATCAGGGAGACACTCCTTCCGTCTTTGAAAGATTTGTGGCTTCTTACTTTCTTATTTTCTTTAGGGGGGTCATTGGCCACTTGGCTATTCAGGAATTGTGTTTTTATCCTTCTGTGGTCGAAATGTTTCAGTTGTTTAAAAAAAAACACGTTAGACATTTATTATCTACTGTGTAAAAGCGCTTACATTTAATAATACAAGGATGTCTTTGTATTTTCGGTTTGGAACTCTGAATCAATTTATCCGTCAGCAAGAATTCTCATTGATCTGGACAGAGAAAAGCTGCCCTTGTGATTCACTTGACACAGGTGTGCTGAAAAGTGAATTCAGCGTGAGTAACAGGGACTTCATCTGGTTTCGTTTGATTTAAAACACAAGCAGACACGTTACGGGTCTTGATCTGCTTTCCTGCAGGGAAAATGATCACATGGACAGAGTCGTGATATCATCAGGTGGATATCAAGACCACGGAGTCCCACACTGACACAAGCGGTGAAGCCTCGCCCGTGAGCCAAGCCTAATTAAAAAGGGAGGCCAGATGTTTTGCCTCCACTGTGTCTTTTCCCAAATGTATCCGTTTGGCAGATAAAGCTTCCTGCCAACCTGAGACAGATTCTGAAGTTCATTAAAGCGACATTACACGTTTTTCTCTCTCTCTCTCTCTCTCTCTCTCTCTCTCTCTCTCTCTCTCTCTTGCTCTCTCTCTCTCTCGCTCTCTCTCTCTTGCTCTCTCTCTCTCTCTCTCTCTCTCTCTCTCTCTCTCTCCCTCTCTCTCTCCCTCTCTCACAGCAAGCAGATAGGAGGGTGCCATCCAATTTTCCTGTTTGAGACAGAAAGCTTTGTTTTCAAATAGAGCAGGTCCAAACTCAACTCAAGGGTGGAAAAATAACTAGATACCCTGGTGGAGAAACATGTCAACAGATGTGTACCTGTCTGGAGATCACAAACAGGAAGGTTCTCAGTTACCTCAATGCCTGCCCACTGATGCAGGGGTGGCTTGAACTGTCTCTCTGAACGGTGCAGGTGAAAAGCTGGAACCAAAGCTTCCAGTTAAATAATGCAGATTCTGAGATCAAGGAGAGATGACTGCAAGAGAAGCTCTCCCCCAAATGACAAATGAGCCTGTTTGTGGTGGAGTACTGTAAGTAACCCATGCCATCTGCCATCGTCCCTGTCCCCTGCAGAGAGATCATTAATTACCCCATCCTCTCTGTAGGGATGTGGGAGGTAAACACTTATTTAAAGCGCTTAAATGCTCGCCAAGACATTGAGAGTTATTTAATTAATTGGATAATTATTTAATTCTCATCAAAATAGCAGTGCTATGCTAGATTAGCTTGACATCCGACGCAAGAAAGGCTGTACTTGAGAATACCGCATAAATATGGCATGAGACATTTGTAACGTCTTCTTTCATAATGTATTTAATCTCTTGGATTATTAAAGAACGTCTGTCCGACACATTTGAAGTGGATATATCCATGCCATGCTCTTGTCGGTCTTGTCTCTGGCATTGAGAGTGTGTGTTCTATGGTGTTTACCTGTGGAGGAGCAGTCTGTGCCTACAGGTGTGCCTCTCTCTCTCTCTCTCTCTCTCTCTCTCTCTCTCTCTCTCTCTCTCTCTCTCTCTCTCTCTCTCTCTCTCTCTCTCCGTCTCTCTCCCTTCCTCCACACCACATGTTAAATCTCTCTGCCTGCAGCCGTGGTGCAGTCTAATGGGAGCACAGTCCTTCAGTTAACTGTCTTAATTAGAGGTACCATCGGTGTTTCTACATTACCCAGATCTCCTTTCTTAAAAAAAAAAATAAGAAAAAACGATCTCTCCCAGAGAGGGGTGGGGTTAAGGATGGGATGGGATGAAGGAGGGAAGGAGGGAGGGGTGATGTCAGGGCAGCACTGTTTCCGTGGTAATGAGCTGTCAGAGATATGAAGCGAGGTGCTCTTTTCTTTCACATATCTCTGCTTCCCAAATAAGGGCTGCCGTGGAGAGAGCGAGGCAGGCCGGCAGCGGTGTCTGTAGAGCCAGTGCCCTGGGGAGTCCCGTGTCACAGATCCAGTGTGAAACCCAGCAAGCCGTGGGGCTCTCTCTCCCTCACCGCCGGCTGGGGGAACAGGCGTAATTAGACCTTTAGATGTTGTCTGGTGAATGGGAATGGGGTTCTGAGGCGCTAGGAACCAGTGGTCTGAAGGATTGATCTGATTCGCAGAGGCTCTAATGACAAAAATAAACGTGCAGGTCTCCACTGTTGTGGGTGTGTCGGTGTGTTTCTCCCTGATTGCTGTGTGCCGTTAATACCCTCTTTCATCATGTGTTTCTGCTTGCCAAAAAGCAGCGCCCGTTCAGTCTGCAGTAATGTGCCCTGCTATTGAGCTGGCTGGACGGAGATCTCCCAGTTGTTTTGCTTCTAGTCAGACATTTTTGTTTACAGAGGAAGTTGATACACTGTAGTTGTGCATGCACACAGACCCCGAAACAGGGACACGGAATACACAACGACACACAGACACGAGCACACACACACACACACGTACACGAACATACACAGACACACACAGATACACGCACACACAGAGACACAGAGACACACAGACACACAGAGACACACAGAGACACACAGAGACACACAGAGACACACAGGGGCACAAACACACTCAGACACACCCAAACACACACACACACACACACACAAACAGCTTACAAGTAAGTTTTCGCTGCCCATAGTAATGTGTGGAACACGAGCTGTCCGTGGTGCTAAACTACTATTGACGCTGACTGGATGTGTAGTAACTGGAGCTCCTTATTATGTGCAGAAGGGTTTATGTTACACTCACCAGTCTATTGACCCTACCCTGATAACACACGCATGGTGGTCACCGTCGGTATCCATAGCAGCCACGCACTCGAACACAATCGCTTTGTACAAAGTGGGTTGGGGTTAAATGTAATGTAAAAAAGGACAAAGCTGCCACGTTATTGTCCCTGCTGTTAATTATGATCAGAAAAAGTGTCATCTTTTGTTTTCATTGATTTACAAAGGGGTTTTAATTGCTTTGTGTTATAATTACGCGGTGCCCTCCTCTTCCTCCGACAATGCAGTGAGTTATGGCAGAACCTCATTTACGGATAAGCTTTGGTTTGAATAGAGCAGGGAGAGGAGGCTGGAAGACCCTTAAAAAAAGACACTAATTACCGGCATTTTTGTGGAAACGCTCCCCCCACAGGTCCTCCCAGACCCCCTCCTCTCCTGCCAAGCTTACTCACCCCCTGCACACACACACACACATGTATACACACACACAGGTACACACACACACACACACATGTATACACACACACACAGGTACACACCACACACACACACACATGTATACACACACACACAGGTACACACACACCACACACATATGGACACACCACACACATATACACACACACACACACTCTGACCTGACTCATAGCCTTCAATCAACTCTTCTACCTCCTGCGCCAACGCCTTTAGCTCACCTCATTGTTTTCCTCGCCACCGGCTGAAAGCAGTTCATCAGAGAAGCGCCGCGCAGCCCCGAAGCCCCGGCCTGGAGTCAAACCTCCAAATCCGCTCCTCACAAAAGAACCCAACACTTCGTTTAAGCTTTCCCTCGCTGTGGGAAGAAAAATAAAACAGCCATATAATTATTTGAGGGTGAAAATAGGAGCTATCTTTGTCCGTGTTCCTTTGTTGGCTGCAGGAGCTGTGTGTGTGTGTGTGTGTGTGTGTGGGGGGGGGGAGGGTACCTGTGGTGTGTTCTCTAATTAGACCGCACACAGTCCCTCACACAGAGCAGCAGAATCACACACACTTTCCTCCATGATGGCATTTTCATTTAATCCATTGCCGGCTCAAAACAACGGATGCTGTCACATAGAAAATGGTGTGCTTTCTCTGATACTGGAAGTGACTCTTTGATGGTGTCTCTGCTTTCATGTGAGGATCGTCTGTTGAATCGAGGAGGACGGGGCTTGTCTGGATGTGTGTAGGACACAGACTCTTAAGGCCTAGTAGATGCCGAGGAGCAACACTGATGGTGCCAGATGTCTGTGGAAAGAATGTTTCAAACTACCTTGAAGTATCTGATAATAGTATGTTCATGTTAATTGTGATATTTTCGTTTTGATCGATTTGACTTTCTATTTTTCTATGTCTAACTTACACGCACACACACACACACACTACACATTCACACATCCACACACACACACACACACCACACATGCACACACCACACACACACACACAGGTCTGCACACGCCTGCACAACCACTCACCTATTCACTTTTTAATATAAATGAAATGACAACTTTTTCCATCTCGGGCCAGATTGAAGACACTGTCCTTGTTTATGAAAAACGACTAATGCTCTTTCGCCCACACACATTTTCTGTTGGTTGTAAGTGTTTGTTGTGCTTTAGCAAGGAATCTGTGTTGAACAGACCACTAATGGTGTGTTTTATAAGGTTCAGGCTGTGTGCTGTTTTGTCAGAAATGTCAGGATAAAAGCATTTTTTCTTTTTCTAAGTGAAGCTATTCATTGTTATGGATGGATAGATGGATACAGGCTTTCATGTGTTTTTCACATGGTTCTTCTCAATTGAAATCAAATCAAAAGCTTTAAAAGCAAAATGTGCCATTTACCACCCAAAATCTTGTCCATAAGGCAAGGATGCACAGAGATAAGAAAAGGGACGACTTCTCATCACCAAACCTGAGTGGTCCTCCTGTCATTGTCATCATGAATATTGACAGGAAATACAGAAAGTGTTCCTGCGGCTCATTTTACCATGTCAGGCTGCATTGGAAATCTAATTCATTTTACCACCCAAGATGGCCATCTCCCTTCTCTGGGAGGAGTGATGGATTGCACTTGATATTCATTTTCCCCTCATGTTATGCAATCTCATTCGCTTCAGAAAAATATATTATTCTTGGGTATTTTTAATATATATATATACCATTTATAGAGACGGAGAGAGTGATTGATAGAGTTATAGATAGATAAATGTTATGTATTATATCGTTAAATACATATTGTGTGAATAACAAAATGCAGAGAAGCACTTCATCTTAAAGAAATGCATGCATATATTTTCTTTTTTTTAAGAAGACGTGCTTCTGTGGAAGACATCACTGTAAGGGGCACCTGTTTAATGTTTCAAATGACCATGTAGATTAGCCATGTAATTGCTGGGAACCAAATTAATGTATTTGCCGTTTGGCCAAAAACAGAATGTGTTGGTCAGGTGGTGGATGCAGGAGCCTGCCAAGTCAGTTTGATTATTACCATTCTCCCAAATCACCAATACACAGCCAGCAACACAGCCAGCATCCAATTATCTTTTTCTCTGGGAAAGACACACAGTCTTCCAAAGAAATTAACAATTACAATAGGCAATCACACATATAAACACAGACACACACACAAACAAGCTCACGTGCATTCACACACACACACACACACACACTCACGCACACTCACTCACGCACACAGAGAGAGAGAGAGAGAGAGAGAGAGAGAGAGAGAGAGAGAGAAAGTTAGAGATACAGAGAGAGAGGGGGGGGGGGAGTCCCAGAGAGGCAGGTTGTATTTTTCAACCGGAGTGTAGAAGGGTCAGGGTTACATTAAGTTAGACAACTAATATAGCCCTGGCTGGGTGCTGTTGAGGCCCAGTGTTTATGCTGACCCAACGCATTTCACCCAAGACTGAAGAGAAGCTATGAGCTGTGAAGTCGACAGCCCTGATCGATTACTGGACCTCTATGGTACTTGGGTGATTATATATCATTTGTATGTATTGTGTTTACCTACAGACTGGCAGAGGCTCCAATCAAAGCCATTCTACTGAGACACAATGCAGATGCTGAGCTGAGCGCTTTGCCTTTCTCAGTGAGTGATTTCATGCTCAGATAGAACACTTGATCATTATGTTGACAGAACTCTGACAGAGTTGGGATGACTGGAATGGAAAGGCAGGACCAATGAAGACATGACTGAACACACATATCACTAACTTGTCATATCAATCGAAAGAAAATAGCAGTTTTATTCTTTGTGTTCAGTTAACCATGGAAAACATTCTGACTTCTAATGGGGGGGAAAAAAGAACTGTTTGTCAGTTAAACACAAAGCAAGAGTTTCCATTTAGAAACGGTTTATTTGAAATTCATCAAATGTGTTGTGAATGCTTGTCTGTGTCCGCCTCTTCCTCAGGGGGGAACAGAGAAGATTCTGTCTCACCAGGCTGCCCCTCTTCGTGAACCAGCCAATGAAACAGTTCTGTGTTCAGCCGTCAAGCTTTGGCAGCAAACGCACACGTGAGTGAACACTCCACAGTATATTAGTTGCGGTGTTAAACGGTTACCAACAGGTCTTTTCATATTTCGTTCCAGGCTTTACGCAGATTCTCACACTTTTGAACAGAGTGTTTGTGGGTGTGAAAGATTTGCGTTAACCTGGTACAAAACTATGAATGTTAATCATGTCGCATTCCGAACTTCGTAACATTAATTATTTTATTTCCCGTTGGGCGTCGTTAGGCTGCTCTTGGTTGTCTGGAGAGGGGGAATCAAGTCACACAAGGCACAGGGTATGCTACTGTCCGAGCACGATTAAATCGTGGACTACATTGGGCAGATTGAAAAGAAAAAGTCTAATATTTTTCTAACTGCTTCAAGCTTACTGCAAAAGGCTGAGAACTTAATAAGCTGCCAATGGTCTCCCTCACCCTGCACCTTCATGAACATTCATGTTACATTAAAGCCAAAGAGAAAGCAAGCACCATCACGCTGGCACTTGAGACTGCAGCACTTGAAGCTGTTTCCCACAAAGTGGGGTCCCTGTTCATAGGGATTCACTCGGGGAATGTAAATATCCCTGTTTACGGTTTAAAGGGAATCGTGTGGATGAATTAAACAGAGGCCCACGTGCCTCCCTGGTTTCACCATGCAGATACAGAGAGATGAGAGATCTGTGGCTTCTTTGGAGATGTGATGAGGAGCTGGGTGTTTGGGGTGCTGGGCTGTGTTGGGCAGGGGACATGTGAGGTGAGGCTGTGCTGGGGATGTGTGTGTGTGTCTGTGTGAGGTGTGTATGTGTGTGAGGTGGGGTTGTGGGTAAAGGAAGGACACGAAGCGCTGTCAGAACTGGTAACGCCCACAGACTGTAGACGAAATGTCAAGAAAGGGTCATCTAATAGGTGTTCTGATCTTGAGGTGTGAAGGGTTTGTGTTTCCTGTCTGTGTGTGTGTGTGTGTCTGTGTGTGTGTGTGCGTGTGTGTGTGTGTTTGTGAAGGTGAGACTTCAGCCAAAGGATATGAAATAGGAGGCATTCTGTCTGCTTAGCTCTGTCAACAGCATAGATATTCTATAGGGGTTGTTGAACCCGTGCCAGACCAGGGCATAGAGATGTAGCCTTGCAGCAGATGCTGTTAATTGCATACAGAGTGTTCGGCTGTAGGTAGGATGTGTTGAAACAGGGGAGCCCATTAAACAGAGCTCTGAAGTGCATGTAAAGCTGTTACACCACAATAAATAAATGGAATGTTTTATGTAGATACAGAGGATAGCTTACTACCTGGCTGCTGATGAAAACCAATGCATTATACGGGCGTATTTTGAATTACTGTCACCAATTAGGTGCCTGTGGACACAAATATGACGCAAATTTGTGTGTTATTTGTGTTTGATAGCATGTTGTATTAATCACAACCATAGCATTAGTGGGCATCCAAACTAACTGCAGTTCACTTCAAATGTAGTCCGGGCGCTCATAAATAAATCTATGCATAATGTGGAAAAATAGCCTTGCTTTTCAGCCAAATCCTTCGTTAATTAGCTGTAGCAACGCTACTGTTTCTGTGCTTGAGGGTGTCCTGTTGTTATCAAAGCATGGAATTATTTCTTCACACATAACTAACACCTCTGTTTATTTTTAAGCTCCTCACTGAGAGCTGCTAATTATCAAAGGATAAACTTCCTTCTCTCAGTCCGCCTCAAAACGGGGATAAACAGGGCACCTATTATTTCTGATGTATGGACTTAATTATTTTCCGCTAAGGTCATCACATCCAGGTAAAGACAGTGGTGGCAGGAGGGGGGGGGGGGGGGAGTGGGAGGGGGGCTTTCAACGAGAAGCGTGTTTTGTCTGAGATGATGTAGCAAAACTTGCATCCTGTCGAATTTGGATGGGATTGTCCTTAATCTAAGTAAACCTTCTTCTCCCTCTCTATCTGCTATCTTCAATGCGGTGAGAGAGAGAGGGAGGGGGGGGGGGGGGAGGAGAGAGAGAGAGAGAGAGAGAGAGAGAGGTGTGCTTGAGTGAGAGAGCAAGGGATGGGGAAGTGGCAGGGAAAACGACAGTGATTAAGATACTGTTTGAGTGTTAGAGCAAGTGATGGAGCAGGATGCTGAGTGTTAAAGCAAGTAGGAGAAGCTGACAGAGTGAGGGATTAAAATTGATTTTTTTGAGTGTTGTTTCTATTGACAGAGAAACACTAGTCCTTGAGCTGGACCAATCACACTAGTCTTTGAGCTGGACCAATCACACTAGTCCTTAAGCTGGACCAATCACACTGGTCCTTGAGTTTGACCAATCACACTAGTCCTAGAGCTCGACCAATCATACTAGTCTTACAGTTTGACCCATCAAACTAGTCCTACAGCTGAACTAATCACATTAGTCCTAGAACTGAACAAATGACTGTAGTCTTCATTGGTGCTGGCTGCACACTGTCATCTGTCTATCAACCACGGTTAACTAATCCTTACAGGAGACACACAGCATAATTGATGCAGTTTAATTATGCGGGCTAATCATTTTTATTGGATGGATTCAAAGACCAGTGCACATTTGAAAGTGTTTGCGCAGCACATTAGTGAATCATGTTGTTTAAAAGTTCACCCGAGAGCTGTGCAGTCCTTAATATTAATTCTTCTGGCACAGCCCTGAACTAAACGGGATGTACTGTATACACTCAAGGAAGTAGGACGAGGGCACAGGCGTCATCCATAGTACTATAGCATGGTTAGTAGGCAACAGCACTCCCTGGTCTCACTATCTGTCTCAATCAGTCGCTGACTTGCAAATGGCTAATTTACTTCACAAGACAAAACAATTTCTTAACCTTTGACACACATATGAAATGACCAAGGACAAATGCAAAACCGGCAAACACTAAATAATGCAATAAACTGATTCATTTATCAGGCGCTTCCCTCCAAAGCTCCTTCCGATGAGTGTTTTATTCTGAGTATTCTGTATAGTGCTGTTGTCTGTTGAGCGGGTGGGTTCGATCATGAAGCCTATTGTCTCAAGCATCATGGGATGAGAGATGAACGCCGAGCAGAGCTAATCAACAACGTGCTTGACAGTAAACAAGGAGTCAAAATGGGAAACATTCATGTGGCTGTTGATGCGATTCAGCCCATTGATTAAGAGGCAGACTTGCATCTCTTCTGCCAGACAGCTCAATCTAGAACTCACTCTTCACCTCTCCCTCATTTCCCCGAAGGCATCCGCTCGAAACCGCATCAAAAGTAAGCCATCAACACAGTTCATTACAGACCCACACCAAACCACACCTGAGTGTAATAACAGCAGCGCAAACACAAAATGTTCTCTTGCCAAAACTGTATAACCCACAGTGGGTGACATGATTGGCCTGTATACAAATATTGGATAGGTCTGTGTCAGAACTCTGTATGAATTATGTTAAATAGTCAAGAGTGCTGTCTGTCTGTTGTCTGTTGTTAGTTGCTAGCAATCCATTCAGCAGATCGAATCGTGCTAATGTACAGATCCACATCAAGAAACACCACTAAACACCTGAAAACAGGTTAATTCAGAGACACCCAGCAAAGAAGAAACATTGTCTCTCTGCATGAATGTAATGCATCAGAATATCAACTGGCGGAGAATGAAAGAAGGTAATCTTTCTTTATTCTGCATCCAAATACGTCTTGCACCGAGAGAGAGGCTTGGAGCTGCCAAAGAGGTGCATCTGGGAACAGACACAGGAAAGGCAAAACATCTGGCCTCCAAATTTTAATTAGAGTTGCCTCACCTTTGGGATCTTTTTTTATTTCAGGTACTTTGGGATTTCATGTCCTTGAGGACCACCTGACAACAATACATAAAAGCACCTGCTAATGTTAGATGGTGTGTGAGAAAGTGTGCATGCTCTTGTTGAAAGTCGGTGTGCTGATGTGTGTGTGTGAGGGGTCGTTGGGGGTAGTGGATCTAGGGTTAGAGGCTGTGTGTGTGTGTGTGTGTGTCTGTGTGTGTGTGAAGGATGGGGGGTGGTGCTGTCACTGTGCTAAAAAATCTTCTGTCTGTGAAAGCCCCATTACCTTCCAGTTACTTTGTTCTCTCAATGCATGGCGTGTCTAGACACTTAGCATATTTCAGGACCAGAGCAGAACTTTGAATTGTAGTTCCAAAAACTAAGACAAACATTCCAAGGTCATCAGTTCCCCAGGGCTTCTGAGCACCACTTGGTTCTAAGCAGAAGTGGGGAAACGCCAACACAGCAGCCAGGCATAACTAGTAGATGGCAGAGATACAGAATTAATTTTGTCTGATGAGAGACAAGATCTGAAGCACTGTATCTGAATGGGCGCTGACATCATCTGGACCAAAGTCAAAACCGCCGAAGAAGAACTGAAATCCTCAGCGGTTTGAGGGCCAGACATCCCTGCGTCTGTGCCAGATTGGTTCCACACTTGTAACTCTGCACGCTCTGCCCGTCACTAAGAAACGGAATAAGGATTTCAAGAGGCTTTGCTCAGATTGGGCGAAGACGAACGATGGCACTTCACCATTTCAGGGAAAAGTGAATAATTGTGGGGTACACAGCTATCCTCAGAAACCTTGGGGATTCAAACCGATGTCCCTTTGACTGACAGCCTCTTGTGTTTCCCAGTTGGAGACCTGGATCCCCCATCGATGTCTTTCAGGTGGATGTTGCACGGCTATTTTCAAATTGCTTCTTCCTGAGGTCACGTTGGGGCTGAGCTTCAAAAGGATGGCGTCTCCACTGGAAGTGTCTCAGACGCACGCGATCCTGTCACTGCAGCTTCTCTGCGGAAGGGATGTATTCTCGGTTATACAGCTAAATTCGTTTTTCCCTTCAATCCAATCATGGATCCATGTACGTTTTGACTATTGTGGAGGGTGATTTCCTGGAGGAGCTGCCTTGCAGAGGTGCTCTGGAGCCGCCACCGACACAGAGAGGGAATGAGGAACTTATCATGTTTAATTAATAATGCTAATTAAACTTAATTAGCGCAGCTTATGAAAAATGCATTCAAATGAGAGATGAGCTTTATCCTTAAATAACAAGCCTCCCGTGCTGAATTTGGTGTCCTATTACATGCTAATTAGACTGAACTGGGGACTGCTCATTAAATGCGCGCAGATCATTTTAATCTCCATCACTGCAGAGGGACCCAGGACCTGTTTGTTCCTCGCATATGTGTCTTTGTGTGCACATGTGTGCACGTGTAAAGAAAGGTTATGTTCATGTGTTGGCTGTGTGAAAGAGGAGGGCTTTGGGCCAGAAACGTTTTTATTCGTAAGGCAGCTAATTCCTCCGATTCTAATATCATCCACCACTGGCCTATGATAGTATGAATAATTACTGCAGCCCAATATACCACGTTTGGCAGATGACAATGACAATATCAAGACGTGCACATATGTTTATTTACAGTCTGTTGGACAAATGCCTTTGTTCTCCTTTACTAAGCACAATCAAAGTTTTTTTTAAAAATCATAATAGTTTTATTTCACACTCCAATTAGAATTTTCATTAGCAAGGGCATTTGTGAGTTCTTACAATGTGTGGATTGCAGGAAATCTGTTTTGAGCCCTAGTGAAGCGGAAACCTGCTGAAACAAGCCCAGAGGGCAGAATCAGATGTTTGCGTTCCGACGCCAGATTCATTCTGCGGATAAAGTGTTTCTCATAGTTTATCTCAAAGATGTGTCTTTCTGGTACAGCTGCCAGACTCAATTAAGGCAGTCAAAAAAAAACGACTTTCTCGCGGGACTGCAGAGACAGGAAAACTGTTAAGCGAGTGTGCTTAATTCCAAAGGTCTTACCAGAACGGAATCCTTTGGTGCAACTGGATGCAAGTTTGGGGTGTATCCACTAAGGAGTTTGTGTGTTGGCTGGCTGCATGGAATTCATTTTGCAGAGCCACCACGGAAGGTGCTAGACTGTCACGTTAAGTGTGTCGCCGTCTCCGGTTTCCTAAAAGCGCCGCGACAGCCCAGCTCATCCGTGGAGAATTCTGTTGGGGCCTGCGGGGAGGGGCCGTGGACGAGATCCTGCTCTCGGTGATCCTGCCCCGGAGAGGCGATTCTATCTCCACATTAAGCCATTAGCCAGATCTGCATCGCAAGATGGCTGCCGCCTGTAGTCATTTGGTTCTGTCGAATTATCACGCATTATCCCTGCTATGGAAAGATATTAGTTTTTCTGTCTCGTGACAAAACCCCACCGTTGATGAATGATCAATATCCCTTTACATAAAAACAATTAACCAAATCCCAACTAGTTAGGAAGAGTGTGTTTGTGCATGTGTGTCTCCTTGCGGAATGTGTGTGGGTGGGTGGATGAATGGATGTGTGTGTGTGTGTGTGTGGGGGGGGGTGGATGAATGGGTGTGTGTGCGCTCTCTGTTACACGGACTGTGGGCTAGGCAGAAGCCTGCAGAGGTTGGTGTGTTGCCATGGTGACATGAGGCATGAAAAAGCAGTAAGGTTTGCCCAACAGGACCTGGACTGATGGAACAGGAGGCTTCGACATTATTCACTATCTCCCCCAACTTCCACCCAGCCTCAGAACAGGGACCCCACAGTTATGTCTCACTGGTCAGCTCAAAAGACAAAACATGCTTTCAATATCCGCTCCTTTTTACTCACGGCAATTGCTAATATTGTTTTATTCTGATAGTTGACCACCATGACAGGCAACTGAATTGTATTACTTACCATAATTATTCAGTAATGTGTCACTGACAGCCTCCTGCTGTCTTCAATGAAATCTCATCAAGTTTCTATTTGTTCATGGGCAGATATATTCGGGCGCAAAATAGTCTCTAGTGACATTTAGAGCAATAATGGGGTTTCAGCAAATAACCTGGAGTCAACTTACAGCTTTCCACATTTACACGGAGAAGTCATTAACATGTATGACAAATTCAATAACAAGGTTGCCATTTTAGACTATTCAAATTGGTTGTGTAATGCTAGGAGTAGCTATGGGAAGTAGATTTTAACCTTTTCTGATACGCATTTCAATCAGTATCACAAATCAGCTGTGATTTGTTCACAATTTCCAGTCCTTTTTTTTCTTCCTCTTTCTCATCCTAACCTGCATTGAAGGGTAACTAGGCAACAGGCGCAGCGTGACAGAAACGGTATGTTGGAGTTCATATTCGTATTTGATTAAAATGACATGAAAATAGCAACACTTTTATTTTCTAGCCTCTGCTGCTGTTGTCAAACAGGTCGTGGAGCCAACAGACTGGCCTTCTCAGTCTCCAGTGACTGGACTACAGTACGTCTTTACTCCACAGCACCTTGGGGAGTTCTCCACGCGCTAGCAGGTCCTCAGCCGGGGAAGACTTCAGACACTCAGCTGGCTGTTCATGCTGAAAGGCCGGTCGTAACCACACCGTACGACTTCAACAAAAAAGTAGTCTTAGATAATGGTGTCACAGAAAATGATAGATTATTTTAATAAAAAAAAATATATGTATATAGTAAACTTCAACATTGGTTGGGGTAGTGCAGGAACATCTATGTCATCTGAAAGCATCAGTGTGTTACGCATGCCACAGCTGTCCCCAGGCAAACCACATGCGTCACCAGATGCTCCACAGAGTCACCTTTAACGTGTGTCTCCTCCCAGGAGTGATGCTGAGAGCAGACCGTCCAGATCAGGTGTGACCACATCATCTCCATATTCACAGCTTGAAACTAATGATGGCCTATAAGCTCATTAGGACATTCTTTTGTGTCAGCCCCCCCTCTGCCCCCCCTCCACTCCCTGCCGCCCTCCCTCCACTCCTCGCCCTCCCTCCCTCCCCGCCCTCTCTCCGCGCCCGCCCTCCCCCCTTGCATGTCTGAAGGTCAGTCATGTGTGCCTGGACAGGCGGTGGACGGGGCCTGGCACATCTGGCCAGGCCGGCCGTCAGCTGGCCTGTTCAAAGGAGAGGTGAGGATGAGGGCATGTCTCTCACCCAGTGCAGGTGCAGCGTTGGAGGTGAGCACCCCACTGAGAGTGAAGGCCACCCGCACTTCACCAAAAACCTGCCTCCCACCCCAGCAGTGTCGCCATGGAACCAGAAACTCGTTAATTTTTTATTTTTTATGTACATATATATTTTTTTAAATTATTTTTGGGGGATTTGTGATTTTCTTCCCCCTCAACAGTAGCATCCACTAAATATCTAATTGTCGAGGAAATGCGTTCAAATTGTGATCTCAACGCTAGCACACACCCCACATAGCCTGTGTTGTCCTTTGCTGTGAAAGGTGGGAGGAGGAGAAGGAGAGGGGAGCTGTAGAGCCTTTAGCGCTGGATAACACTCTGACACCAAGCACCAGACTATTCACATTAGAAGATCAAAGCGGTATTGCTCTTATAAACACAGAGTACACAACATCAAAGCAGTAGCGAGGATGTATTTTACTCCTTTATCGCCAAGCATGCTTTTCTGCTGCTGTTTGTTTACACCTCTTCTTTTTATTTATTTATTATTTGTATTATTATTATTTTAAACAGACCACATCTGCATGTGGTGTAGAGTGCACCTCCATCTTTTCTAATACTGTTGAATGGGGGGATTTCTACTAGGAGGAAGTTCTCCTTATCTGACTATATCTACACCAACATGTATCTGTTGTACCAGATACGTACAGTCAAATAAGAAACACAAAAGGTCAACAGAACGGTGCTGTTTTGCGGTTAACTGGTGCCATGACGTTGTGGGGCCTTTTGCTCCAAGTGTTTACAGTACTTACCACAGTTCCACCTCCCATCTCCACAGAACGTATTTCCCTTTGGATGTTTCTTAAACATGTGTTTCTCCTTTTAATACAGGAAGGTAGCATGTCGATTTAGAAACCCTCAGTATATACCCCCAGAGTTACACTGCAGGATATTTTTTGTTAGTCTTGTATTTATGTACCCAAACAAATACTTTGACTTTGAGGGTTGTAGGTTGGTTAGGGTGCACTCTTATGGGCATATGTGAAGCCCTCTGTGGCATTGCTTGTGAAAAGGGCTCTTCAAATATTGTTTTATTTGATTTGACTGTGCGATGTAAGCAATAATCTCGAAACCTCTGCTGACCTGAAATAGATAGTAGTGGATCAAACTGACATTGTGCTGTTCTGAAACGTAACAGTGAGAAGCTGTGTGTGTTTGTGTGTGTGTGTGTGTGTGAGGGGGGGGGTTATCAGGGGATGTTGGAGCGAGAAATAGGGGTACAAGTGTCCGATTTCAACTGATAGCAGTGAAATCGTCCACGGAAGTTTCTGATTTAATGTGTGTTTGGCTACGCATGGTGAATCTTCAGCACAGTAAGACAGCTCTGTGGTGTCAGTTATAGTTTGGGACAAAAGACAACAAGAGGATATTATTTGGAATACATTTTTCCTCTACAGTTTGCCTGGTATTCATCAATATATAATTACAAGCCTCTGAAGGATGTTACAAGCTGAATAAATTTATAAGGGCTTCCAAGGGGCAGAAATAATCCAAAACAGAAAAGGCTTAATAAGACTAATGATGCCAAAACTATAGAATAACGTTATGAAAGACACTGCATTTACTAATCCATTCAAATCTGCGCAATTGATTTAAGACTTTTTGCTGGCAAACCATTTGAAAAGAAGACCAAATCTTTAAGCGGCTTAATTTGCTGGTTTCTTTTTCCCCCAGCTTCTTGCTCTGTGTTTGGTAGGAGAGTAAATGAGAGTTTGGAGACAATGAAGCGCCACTGGTTCCCTATCAGTCATGTGCCTCTCTCCGCTGTGTTTTCCTAGCTGTCGGGATCATGCAGATATAATCCCACTAAACAGCCCAGTAGCAGATAGCCCGCTAGCAAAACAGCAAATGTCTCTAAGACGAGTAAACAAAGATCTAAAAAAAGGTTAGGAAAACTAGCTTGCGGCATGTTCGCGCACGCACATTCACACAGACACGCACACACACACATAACGGAATATTACTCAGTCTAACCCTGAAAAAGTGGTGCTTGAATTCATAATGTATAACAGTAACCACACAGCCTATCTTATTAAAGTAATACTTTGGGGATGCAGGGGACCTGTGGCTGAGTGCATCTCGTAAAACATCCTCAAGCACCGATACAACCACCCAGTCAGGAACATGCTAAAGATACAACCACCCAGTCAGAAACATGCTAAAGATACAACCACCCAGTCAGAAACATGCTAAAGATACAACCACCCAGTCAGGAACATGCTAAAGATACAACCACCCAGTCAGGAACATGCTAAAGATACAACCACCCAGTCAGAAACATGCTAAAGATACAACCACCCAGTCAGAAACATGCTCAAGATACAACCACACAGTCAGAAACATGCTCAAGATACAACCACCCAGTCAGAAACATGCTAAAGATACAACCACCCAGTCAGAAACATGCTAAAGATACAACCACCCAGTCAGAAACATGCTCAAGATACAACCACCCAGTCAGAAACATGCTAAAGATACAACCACCCAGTCAGAAACATGCTAAAGATACAACCACCCAGTCAGAAACATGCTAAAGATACAACCACCCAGTCAGGAACATGCTAAAGATACAACCACACAGTCAGAAACATGCTAAAGATACAACCACCCAGTCAGAAACATGCTCAAGATACAACCACCCAGTCAGAAACATGCTCAAGATACAACCACCCAGTCAGAAACATGCTAAAGATACAACCACCCAGTCAGAAACATGCTCAAGATACAACCACCCAGTCAGAAACATGCTCAAGATACAACCACCCAGTCAGAAACATGCTAAAGATACAACCACCCAGTCAGAAACATGCTAAAGATACAACCACACAGTCAGGAACATGCTAAAGATACAACCACCCAGTCAGAAACATGCTAAAGATACAACCACCCAGTCAGGAACATGCTCAAGATACAACCACACAGTCAGAAACATGCTAAAGATACAACCACCCAGTCAGAAACATGCTCAAGATACAACCACCCAGTCAGAAACATGCTCAAGATACAACCACCCAGTCAGAAACATGCTAAAGATACAACCACCCAGTCAGAAACATGCTCAAGATACAACCACCCAGTCAGAAACATGCTCAAGATACAACCACCCAGTCAGAAACATGCTAAAGATACAACCACCCAGTCAGAAACATGCTAAAGATACAACCACACAGTCAGGAACATGCTAAAGATACAACCACCCAGTCAGAAACATGCTAAAGATACAACCACCCAGTCAGAAACATGCTAAAGATACAACCACCCAGTCAGAAACATGCTAAAGATACAACCACACATTCAGAAAACATGCTCTTACTTGATATAACCACACAAGAAAATACTTAAACTCAACACCCATTCTTTGTACCTCTTGATCCATGACTTTAGTGTCTCTTAACCCTTATTTAATCCAGTCCAAACTCTGTGGCATTGCAGTTTAAACTAGCCAATTTCATACCACACAATTTTTTCAAGGGTTTGAATCAACTAGCTCAGCTGGAAGTGTATTTTGAGTGAAGCCCAGAAGAAAAACATGGCTACAGTTGGTGTCAAGGTCCATGATTGAAAAGCCTGGTGTGTATTGCACATACTGTACGGAGAGTTAAGATTCTGGTTCCTTTGAATTCTCCTTTTTACCCATAACTCAATTTACAAATAACACAGTAACTCAACACATACAACACCATTTTTATTACTATTTCTTTTCTTCTTCTTAATCCTGTCCTGGCAGAGCTGTTGACTGAAGCATGAAGCAATGTTCGTTTTTCAGGCTGGAAAGGTGTGAGGTATTTCCTTGGCTGTGTGGTCGGCTGTACAGGCTAGTCCACACCCCAACAACCTTCACAACGCTTCCCCCTCTGCCTTTGTCAAGTTTATATTCTGGCTCCATAGATGAAGGCTGCCGGAAGCTCAAGCCGTAAATAAAACAAATGCCTATAGGATGCCATAACACGAGGCTGTATGAAATAGAGGAGGAAGTGACAGTCATTTAAAACCTCATCTGGGTTCACTGACATGACGTTTCTCAGCAAGAGTGATGGTGTGGTGCAGAAGGACTGCCTGAAGGGAGAGGTGTCATCCAGGAAAACCTGTTTCATGGAATAACAGGGAAAAGGCCCCTTCCTCACACATTTGCCTGGTATGAACCGACACAATCCTCCTCCTCCACTCCTGCCCTCTTCCTACTCTCGCCCACCTCCTACTCTCCTCTTCCTCTCCTCCTCCTTTCCTCTAGGCCTACCTGTCTGCCTGCTGTGAACTAACACACTCACTGATACTCACCACCTCCCCTTTCCCTCCTCCTCTCCTCCCCCTCCTCCTCTCCTCCCCCTCCTTTTCCTCCCTCCTTCCTCTCGCCCTCCTGTCTGCCCTTCTGCTCCACTCTTTCTTTCCTTCGTTTCTTATCGTTCTGCCTGTTTCCCTGTCAGGCTTCTCAGCAGACAGCAGTGTGGGGTGTTTGGAGAAGGGAGGAGTGTGTACAGGAGTGTGTACAAAGCAAGGTAATAACCGAGACGCAACATATTAGTGGCTAAATGGTTCAACCTACATATCTGTCAGTAATATAGACACACAGGCACACACACACACACACTGCTCAATAGGTTAATCTAACCGCAGAATCCTTACACTAAGTCAGATAATAATATGCTTTATAAGAACGGAAATTAATAGCACGTTCACTAATTTCATGTGTTGGTGCAGGACCACGTCCCTAGTTGATTACTGCTATCTGGAACAATTGATACAATGATAATGACAAACCTTATTTTATCATGCATGATTCATGCGTTTGATTGGCTCGCAATACATCTAATAAGCATTGTGAAAGCGCTCCAATGATGTTATTGATTTCTATAGACGGGTGGTCAGACCGTAACAATGGGACTTGATCTAGTGCCATCACTTGTTAATCATCTTCTTCATTTGCACAAATATGGAGGGTGTGTAATCATCACATACTCTATATCTGAGCCCTCTCTGATTTGGGCTGAACGGCTCTGATAAGTACATTACCTAAGAGAGGGCTGCCTAGTGCACTACTGAGACATCAGAGTGTAGACAACAAAGCTCTTAGTAATCCAAACAGACCATGTGCAGATTGAAAAATAGTAGGTGTCGGATATCTGTGTGTCTTTGCCAGAATCGATTGTGTATTACAAGCTGACGTGCCCCAGTATGACCCTCGTCATTCACGGCGATAATCAATCGGGCCCCCATCTCATACCTCTACATTCCTGCTGGTTTTAGCAAAATATCATGGCTTATGGTTTGGAGCACTAAAAGACAGCTTGAGTACTTTGCAACACTGCAACAGCCAAAGTACATAAGCATATCAGAACATTTTTTAACAAACACTACCCTAGTTACAAAGCCAGTTGAAAGAGCCCCTTGAATTCTGGCTGTCTGACTTTTCTCCGAGACTTCTAAAGTGTTTCTAGACTTTAGAGAGGTTCTGTATTAACGGGATACCAGAGGGGAGGGAGTAGTGTCTGAGAGCTTGGGGAAGTCAGATTTAACAGAATCTCCATTTCTGTTATTTAAGTGCAACGAGACACTGGAGGCAGTCTCTCTTCAGCTTCTGTTCCAACATGTCGTTGTCCTCTTCCCCTGCAGTGCTACGCGGATCAGCTCTTCAGCAGAGACGTATGCAGAATCAAACAGCACTGTGCGCTTTCAACTGACTAATCAAGAGATCAAACCTGCCCGTGTCTAAGCATGTGTCCTGTCAGACCCAATTCTGCCCAGCCCATCACAGCAGCACGATATGTCAATAAGATTTTCTGAACAATGCCAATTACAGACCAGAATTTATCAACAGTGCAAAACTGCAAGTTAAATTAGTTACTTTTAGTTTTTTTTTAAAGGTACATACAAGTGAATGTGATTATTTGTTAGAAAAACATGTTGCAGATGGATCTTGGATGCCTTAATGCATTACTGTATTCAGTTCTTAGTGGTAATGTAGATGGATGTTGAAATGTCAAATCCATCGCTTCCCTATGAACAAAAGAATAATCAAGCTCTTTTGTCTGAAACGGAGAGCTCTACAATGAATGTTACTCTCTCTCTTCCTCTCTTTTTCTCTCTCTCAAACACACCCCCTCATCCACCACACAATCAACCTCACACACGCACACTGGCACACACACATATCGTTCGACAAAGAATTCGGAAGTTTCTGACCATTACATGATTACAGGTGATTGACAGAAATATTCAACGTCATTACCATGCATTGTGCTGCAAGTGAGTCACCACTGTTTCACAATCAGGATACAAAAGATGAGTTATTCTAAGGGAGTATCGTTTTGCATCAGAGCAGGTAATTTCAGGACCCTATCACGGCCAAGGTCTATCTGACGAGACATTATGCTCACCAGGATGTCTTTCGTTAGCCTGGTCCTAACCAGACCTTCGTACATTTAATTTGTACAGAGGGTCTGGGATCGCTCCATTGACAAGTGTTAACTTCCTTGAAGGCGGGTACCCTGTTGAAGTTTAAAACTATTGGATCTGCCCAGAGCCACTCTGATCTGCCATAACCAATCACTAGCGTTCACCTTAACCAACTCCTTCACCACTGCTGTAACGGAGCTAGCTGCCGTAGCTGGAAAATCAACATTTTCCCAAACCCCGTGGGGAGGAGGGCCACAATATCATGGCCACCAACAAAACACAGTAAGGAATGTTCTTGAACCGGCTTTAACTTATGGATATTCGGCAGCGTTGTCACAACTGCAGAATAGCTTTGGTCGCATCTTTCTCCCCAGCCATTACTGAAATACAACTCAAACTAGTGCACAACCTTAGCGTCATTGTTCTCAGCCACTCCCTCTGTTCGCTGATTGGACCTACAATTTTTTTTTCTCTGAAAACCAACTTCAAAGCCAAACTCCCAGACCTAGTACAGAAGCGAAATCCAAATTGAGCGGAAGTACGTAGGCAGAGCCAGGCTAGTCTTTTGTGCCCAACAGTTGGCAAAAGGGATGATCTTAACGTTAGCTAGACTAGCTAGCTAATCATGTTTAGCTCATTATAATGTACTCAGTTATCTGTCAACTTCCTTGCTAGTCGTTAATGTTAACTCACATAAATAATGTGTCTGTCATATTTGTTGCGTATGGATAATGTAATGTTACATGTCTTTCTCAGTTTCTAACAAAAATCTGGAAACAGTGAGGGCAACCTGTTATCGGTCGATGAAAAAAAAATAGAAGCTGAGTGTAGGGGGTTAATAAGAGAGCAATTAGCAAAGGGTTATATAACCTGTTTAAGTTACGTTTTTAACTTCACCGGAAGTTCTTGGCTTGGCCGTAGTAGTTACGCAGGATACCTTTTACAATGTATCCCCGTCACTGCTGTTAAATCCCCCTTTACAAGTGGCTAGGTCTCCATCCCTCCACAAGTGCTCTCCTTCGTTAGTTAAGGTGTGGAATCTTGAGTCAGGTATGTACATTTTTACTGAAACATTCGGTGCGAGACCGCTAATAACCTGCATCTCAGTGACGTCTCACTAAATGTTGACCTCCCTAGATTGTGTGGGCGGGAGCTCCACCACTATTGGCTCGGAGCCGGTCTGAGTTTGAGTGACAGCCCTTAATGAGGACCCAAGAGAGGTAACCCGACAGCTGTTTGTTTGCATTTAATGAGAAGACTGGAGGAGGAATAAGGATCATACGCTGGAACTCTCAGACAAAGGGTGCCTTTAGAATGACTGGAAAGATGGGGAAATAATATTTTCTCCGGAGGAAAAATGTTCATCTCCTTTGTGACAGAACAGTGTGTTTGACTCACTGCCCCAGGGTCACTGCCTATATTCATCAGCCATGATCGCTAGTTTCAGTGGGAGGCGAGACCAAGGCGTGGGACGGTACATATTGTTCCCCGATGAAAAATATTGATTCATGACCTGAGGCTATGCATTTTCACTTCACTCGTTTAGCACTGCTTTTATCTGATGACACAGATTAGCCTACTTTGCATATTCATAGGAAAACAGTAGACACTTCGCCGGTCTAGAACCTGTCGTTAAACGTTAGTTCACTGTGACCACTGTCTTAGCCTACTTCCTCACGCTTCACATCTGTTGGCCAGTTCAGCTACAATAAATTATTGCAGGAGTCTTCTCTACGGAGATGTCTTCCTCGAGGCTACACCCAAGAATTTCTCCTTTCTGCATGACATAACTATTTTCTTCCTAAAACTGTATAGTCGCCTGAAGGTGGCGCCAAATGTACAAATAGACCTCGACCGGAGTCACGATAACACTACTCCATTTACAGCCTACCCAGGCCACATTTCGAGAAAAAGAACGCATATCAACAAGTAAAGCAAACACGAATTTCATTTTCCTTAAACAGACAGTAAATTAACTGATTCATAAGATACGTGGGCCTAAATGGTCTCGTTTGAAACATTTTAATGTGTTTTTTTGGAACACTGGATTCATATTTACACTAGGCTATAATTTGGCACATTGATGCCCATCTGTAGATGTTTGTTAAGGAGGATTAATATCCATGACATTTAGCCTACCTCAAGATTAAAAGATCAAGGGTTTTAAACCAGGTCTTCAGCTTGGTGCAGTTTTAACCACTGACCAGTAGTTTACTCTGCCCACATAGCATGATTTGGAAGTTGCAGCTATAGCTGAGAATGGAAGCGCAATTTAGTGGCGCCCCACCTCCTCCTCCGCCGTCTCGAGCGGACCCGAGACCCACAATTTCTTATCTCTTGCTTTCTCACTGCAAATACGTGCTTCAGCTGAACCTGTCGTACAGTTAGGCTTCGTCTCGCGTTTTCTTGGAAGAAAGGGGATACATTTTCCGACGTTTTAAATCGAAAAACAAAATTCCTTTCATAGGCTACACTCGGCTAGAGAAACTTGGACTATGCGCATACAGGCTAGGATATCTTCAGCAATGATGCAGTTACACCGTAAGTTATAAAATTACGGAGTGACAATATCAGAAGCTTTTAGAGTTGAGGAATGCCGATACTTGCGTAAAACAAAATACAGACAAATTCATACAGTTTCAGACAATTTATTGTTTCTAACGTAATATGGATGACTGCAGAACGACTCGGGCATGGATTCAATGAATTTCAGGGGAAAGTTATTGACAGCATCAATGGATTTGCCCTCAGTTAAGGAAAATATTTTAGGATATTTGCACTGAGTCTGTGGTTTGAGATTTGGATACCTGCCTCCGCATCGCTTGGGGAGAAGCATCGTCTCTAAATACCGAGGAAGAATTCTGTCTCTGCAAGGGGATCACAAGCCACGCGACAGGCGCGCAAGAAGTCTCTGGCAAAGGTATTCTCTCACTGTATGGTGAATATTAGTTTTGATCTTTAAGTGCGTGCGTGTTATGTCTATGTGTGTGTGAAGGTATGTTAGAATGTGTAGAATAAACTGAACAGTGATATCAGTCGACTAATGTTTCAATAAACATAGCCTATCATTAACGTTTCCAAAGACCATGTTTATAGCGTTTTAAACGTAGGCTATCTGCGACATAATTAATCAACTGCGATCTTGGGTGATAATCAGGTGTTTGGAAGGTTTTAATAACGTAATGTTTTGAGTTTGAGATACCCTATAGAAATAATGCAAAAAACGTAGTCCTTTCGGTTCATTTTGTGAGAATCTGATTTAACAGGTGCTAGTACTTGAATCGGACACTTGTTTGACGTTAGCCTTTAAACGATTGGAGTCAATACCCAGTCTCCCCGCAATGTGGTGAAATGGGGAGATGCCGCTATGGACGGTTTCTCTGAAAAGCCTTCTGACCAGTCAAATTAGAATATGCTGTCTACGACCGTCATCTATCAATTTTACCCAATTAGGCTCCAACTTATTAAAATCAGTCACGATTGTAGGCTGACCATACATCTCACATTATCTTCACTTTCCATTCCATTTGTTTTTCCACTAAGTATTTCATAGGGACTACACGGATACGGATGTTTTAAGTCATGTTTTTTTTAAACTGTACTTTTTGGGGCAAATGATTTAAACTGTAGACATTTTCACATTTTCTGCAGGTGTTTCAAGGGGGGCAGAAACATTGTGACAAGTGTTAAACAAACAACCCAACCTACTTAATATTCGCTAAGCGTTAGCTGAAATCCTATTAGAGAAAAGCAGAATCCAGAGCTGTTATAGAGACAGTTCAGTTCAGAGAGAGGCACCAGTGTGTCCAGGCTCTCCTTCTCAGATAGACTGATGAATATATAGATACACAGACCGATGGATAATCAGATCCACGATTCTCCTGTTGGCAGGTGAGATTTTTGCAGGTGAATTATTCCTGGAAAAAGATGTACAAATATGCTTCCTGTCAAGCTGGGCGCCCCAGGAACACACTGTAGAACGGCCAGATTCCAAACCTTGTGATCTAGAGCTTAAGCTCTTTTGTAGCTATTGTGTGTGTGTTGTGTTGAGTTTATCATCAACCAATCTGCTATTTCAATTATTCCACGATGTGAACTCCTATGGTTTTGATTTCATATAATGGAATACCAACTGAAAATTTGAAATTTCTTCCATGCTATAAAGGTCTGTCTGACTCTACTCCTGGGGAGTGACCCTCCTTCCTGTACATTTTCACTCCAACACCCGTTTTGACTAAACCTAATCTGCTTCCTAACCTCATTCAAATCAGACGAGGTTGTAAAGGGATGGCGTGAAAGCCATACAGGAAGGTAGCTCTCCAGGAACAGGGTGGGACTATCCAACAGTTTATTCCAGTGATTGAATATCCCATCTCAAGAACCCCAATGCCCAGCTTCTTTACATATTTACGTTTCTCATGAAAGTGAACGTCTCCAAATCAGAATCTCTCGCTGTGACTCTGAGACCAATTCATCTCAAGTAGCTCGACTGATTCAAGAGACATCCGTCACTGTTGAAGTACAAACATCAAAGAACGAGAAGTTGTTGCTTACAGTTACACACACCAATGAAAGTGTTTGTTTATCAGAAAGCCAGAAGAGATTAATCTCGCTAATAATGTCTAGATTCCTCCGCTCCTGTCAGAACCTGAGGCTGTGCTGATGATCTCGATCCGTCAGACATCAGGGTGTGGAGGAAACAGAAAGGTCACAGTCTCACAGAAGACAGATACCAACAGGACGACTCGTGAAAGCCGTTGATAAAACCTGCTCACGCCAAACCCTGATAATGAAAATGGCCGACCGCCAATCACGATCTGATCATTTGCACGTCTGTCATTTCCCCCTGCGTGCCAAAGGGTATGTTCTCTGTAGCATTTTGATAAATACTCATCCATGGTAGGGCATGAAGACATTTCTCATTTGATGGATTTTGGTTTTAAACCCAACAATTGTGGACAACTAAGTTAAAATCCTTTGTTGAAATCAGTTGAAAACTGACCTTACGTGAGGGGTATCTGTTCAGTTGGTTGGATGATATTTCCATTGAGTTTGTAATGCTAGTTATGTAGGCCTACTTGGACAGAATGTAATGTTTTCTTGTAAATAGCTTGATAAAATCAACTAATCCACTGGTATGGCATTCAGTCCTCTTCATTTTTCATCAGACGAACTAGCAAAAATGCTAGTCTTGGCCATTGTTATCTTCCATGGCTTTGCCAAGCTCCAGTGCTGTTGAATTTTAAAAGGAGATACTCATGTTATGTAGTGTGCCTCATCGGATGGGTGCTTTTCATTGATGTCCGTGTGTAGCCGGTGTTGTGTATACTGTAATGCAAAAGAATACACCCTCTTATCTTAACAGATACTAAACTCATGCTCTTCACTGGAGTACAGTTCCTTCATAGACAGCACGGGATTCTGTAGCATCCTTGACGTAGAACTAGTTCTTCTAATCTAGAGTTGAGGTTTCCAGCGACTCTTATCGGACATAGAAAGTGTTGACAAAGTCCTGCTGAGACCAGAGGTTGCGGTCTTTTAGAGAAAGCATAGAGAGACTGTTTTTTATACCTGATGTGGAGAAGGATCTCTTGTAAGGATGTAGTCAATAATTATCAATTATTGATAATTGATATCAATTGAAGCTGAGTTCAGTGTGATGTGATCACTTGGAATGAGCATTTGGAGTATCTCTTATCTCAAGGGTAGTGCAGTTTGGGCTTTGGTTTTGAGGAGACATTTAAATAAACCTCTGAGCCAGTCGTTTTCTCAAGGGATGAGAAGATCTGTCTGACTGAGTGTAGAATACGATTGACCAAACTTGAGGGGGAGACATGTTTAGACCGGGTTCAGAGTCAGGAATCTCAGAGAGATTGCTGTTTGGTTGTTCTTATCAGGGTTTTAATAGTAAAAAGGGGGAGGGGGGGGGGGGTCAGATGGCTGAGCGGTTAGGGAATCGAGATATTAATCAGAAGGTTGCTCGTTCGATTCCGGCCGTGCAAAATTACGTTGTGTCCTTGGGCAAGGCACTTTACCCTACTTGCCTTGGGGGAATGTCCCTGTACTTACTGTAAGTCACCCTGGATAAGAGTGTCTGTTAAATGACTAAATGTTAAATCTACATGTGGTTATGGCTCAGAGATCAGTGTTCCTCCCTTGTATATGCCTTTTATTCACTATTAGCTTACATGTTTACTTACTTCCTCACATTATCTATTACCTTACTATTATCTATCATAATCACCTATTTGTTACCTTACAATATCACCCGTCACCTCAGTGTAACCTCATATACCTGTTAGCTTACATGACTACACATTACCTTACTATTACATTACAATATTACAGATTATCTTAATAATATGTATTATTATTACCTTTTAATACGTAATACGTCACTTTCACCTGAAATAATCAACTATTACCTTAATTTTATTATCTATTATCATTTCTATTTCCTAACTATTACTTGACATCATCATCCAGTACCTCACTATTACATCTCATGATTACACATGACCTTATATTACTTTCTATGATCTTTATGTCATGGGACTAGCTAATGTGAATTTCATGTCTATCGTGATATCATGTGAACAGATTATTTCCTTGTTTTTAGTCTCAATGACAGCTAGAATGTTGTTCATTTGAGGGTGTTCGGTTGTAGTTGTGGGTTTCAGAAACAGTTTTTCTTTGTAGTCACTGATCATGGTTCTATCTCGCACACTATCATTCAAGCCACATCGACTGGAGACTGCCTTGCAAATACAAAAAGGGACACGTCAATAGCCAAGCAATTAGTGCATCAATAAGCTGCACTTCCAATCTTAACAGATTCATGGGATTGGATTTGTAATTGGATTTCTATACATGCTTGTGTTGCGCTATTTAACCCGGCATGTATTTTCTTGGCCTTGCATAAGAAACCTTGTTTCACACGAGGAGGAACAGAAAAATATAGATTTTGTTTAGAGGCCCAACTTTTGCACAGATCTTTTGAATGCATGCATGCAAACAAACCCACACACACACACACACACACACACACACACACACACACACACACACACACACACACACACACACACACACACACACACACACACACACACACACACACACAAGCCCACATATGAAGGTTAACCAAAACTCTGAAACTAGAGCTTGATATTTCACCTCAACGAACTCTCTGCCTCCCTTTCAAGTAGCATCTAGAGCCCTTCTCACGCAGGAAATAATTAAAGTCAAAAATCATTTGCGCTAAGAAAAAAGACTGGATTCTTTAGCTCGGGGAATATGGATCAAAGCCAAAGCTAAAATAGAGGCTAGTGATTAATGAGGAAGCATAGCAGGTTGGCAATCAAACATGAGCGTTACAGTGTGTGATACGGCCTGTACCAGCCGAGAAGGGGAGAAGATCGCATCTGTCAGGGCGAAGCTGTGTTTAGTGATAAGGCCAAGGCCCCAAGATGCAGCTTGTTCCACATGAAGAGTAGTTGTTGTAGAGCCCTGTGGGAAACTCTAGGTGCAGTAGCCTTGGGTGTTAGCAACATACACTTCTGGTACTAGATCTGTGAGATTCACAAGTTGTGGGTCTGGTCTCAGAAGATATCTTGGAGGTTTTCTGTGTGAGGTGTCTGACGGGATGCGCTCTGTTTTGTTGGGGATTCGCGGAGGAGTCTGCAAGGTTCTTTGCCTATTTAATGATGTCTGGAGGGTGCTTATCACTGGGCATGTGCAGTGCTATCGCTGTAGTCGCATGCTGCTGCCATACGTTGGCATAGGGCCACGCTGCTTTATGTTAAGTTATGTCTTTGAAGAATCTTCTACAAAAGAGACGTTAATTTAAAAACGTTTGACATGTTGCTGCTCGTGTTATGGTGTAAGCTACGCTCCAAACTGTAATCCCTACACTGAAATAAAACAGCATCAAAATGATACAACAGCTATATTTTGCTTACCATGCTTAATTACTGTGGTAGGAAAAATAAAGAGTTTTCTAAGAATGGGGCTGATTGAGTTTATTAAAGTCAGAGCTTTGGTGTCTGGGAAAAAGATAGCACGCATTTGAAGCAGGGAGAAAATGATCTGTTTAGGAATTCAGAGTCATAACCTGTGACAGTTCTCTATGAAGAAGCATGACCACAGCTCTTCAGCTCATCTCCTAACAAGGACCCGTTGGAATATATTGTCTATATGTCAGTGCAAGCATCATATGATTGCACCACTGATGAATAGACAACTTCACTGAAATAGCTAGAGAGTGTTATTCGTGTTAGTGAGTATGTTTCACTAACAGGAAACTAGAATGTCTCCAGTGATGCCAGCAACATCAGTTCCAAGGCCCAAACATAAAATTATTATAAAATGGATGACTCAGTATGTGATTGAACTGCCATGCCATGCCATGCTCAAACGTTACATATACAAACCATGCTATAATACATATGACATGGACCTTGCTGGTGCAAATAGATGTAAAAAAAAAAAAACACTTTCTAAATGAGACCTTTTTTTCTTTGGCAGGTCGATAATTTGGGTGACCTCATGGAACTGCGACTGGGAGCGGTTCTACTGTGTGTCCTCTTGTTGGACTCCTGTGGTTGGACACAAGGAGGTATTCTGTACCGAGTCCAGGAGGAGCAGCCTCCGAGCACCTTGATAGGAAGCCTGGCTTCAGACCAGGGTCTCCCAGACTCCGGACACCTCTACAAACTGGAGGTAGGAGCCCCGTACCTCCGGGTGGATGGGAAGACTGGAGACATCTTCACCACAGAGATCCCCATAGACAGGGAGACACTACGGGACTGTCGCACTCTGATCCGGGGCAAGCCTTGCTTCCTGGAGTTCGAGGTGTCCGTTACAGACCTGCTCCAGAATCAGAGTCCTCGGTTGATCGAGGGCCGCATCGAGGTCCAGGACATCAACGACAACACGCCCCAGTTCCCCTCGCCCGTCCTCACCATCTCCGTCCCGGAGAACACCCACATGGGTGCACTGTTCTCCATCCCGCTTGCCACCGATCGCGATTCGGAGAGGAACGGCGTGGCCGACTACGCACTCACGGCTGGGCCGGACGCCGCTACGCTGTTCGGTCTGCAGGTGGCCGAGGACCGCGGGGAGAAGCTGCCTCAGCTCATCGTCCTGGGGAGTCTGGACAGGGAGCTGAAGGACTCATACGACCTCACCATCAAGGCGGTGGACGGAGGGAACCCCCAGCGCTACAGCAGCGCCTTGCTAAGGGTGGTGGTGGCGGACGCTAACGACAACGCTCCCAAGTTTGAGAAGTCCAGCTACGAGGCGGAGGTGTCGGAGAACAGCCCTGTGGGATACTCGGTGTTGCAGGTTAGTTGTTGCTCCCTGTTGCTCCCTTGTTGGATGTGTCACGTAGTAAGTCGTAGCAGTAGCAGTAGTAGCTTGCATTTAATTCAAAAATAGACGTCAATAAAGCCCATTCTGAGACTGGTACACCTCATGATGGACTAAATAACGTTTCACCAGGAGCATGGAGCTACGTAAAACACTTAAACAACTTCACAGCTACGTAGTACCAAACCCTACATAGAACCAAACGCTACGTAGAACCATACGCTACGTAGAACCAAACACTACGTATAACCAAACGCTACGTAGAACCATCACTACGTAGAACCAAACGCTATGTAAACCAAACACTATGTAGGACAAAGCGAGACCTTCACATCACAACACACAGTGCAAACATGTTTAACATGGGAAGGCAGTGCATCAAGACGACAATAGTGCAAAAGGATGAAAAGTGCAACAAGTAGTAAAAGTTATAGTGCAAATAGGACAACAGCAAGTGCAAGGAATACAGGTAGTGTAAGGGATACAATGGGATATGCTGTGTCATAGAATATGTTTGTTTAGCAGACTCTTTTATCCAAAGTCAGTGACCTCTTGATCTGCAGTTCAATGCTCTACCACGGAACAATACTCATCCCAGATATCCATGATATCCTGTACAGCATGTATCTGTTTAATTTGTTTTAAGGAAAAGTCCTTCGTACCAAGAATACTTATTTGAGGGTCAAGTAGTAACACTGGATTAAAGAGTTTACATGCACATACACAGAAGTATTTGCCGTTCTCCTCTTTTCCATCTTTTTAAAGCCCAATATTCTCCACCTCTCTTTCTAACATAGAGGATAATATTTGTGTGAGTTCCTAGGCTGAATAGCTCTACCAGTGGAAAATCCTCTGTGAAGTGCTCATGGTATCTTGATTATGTAATGTTGTAGATTTTTTCAATGAACATCCATTGAGTGCCTGCCAAATGCAACAAATTGTTCCTAATTAATAGGAAACATTTTTTGAACAATTAGCTTGCTCACCTCTGTGTCTTCTCTTATGTACTGTCACAGTCAACAAACTCCCTCCACTTGAAATTCATTACACCCACTTTTGACTTTTGGAGGGTGTTTTCAAAATATGCATCAAATATATTTTAATATGCACATTTATACTCTCTCTAATCTTTTCAGTTGCTGTAAGCTATCTCCTATGACATGCAGGGCTTGTATAAAGCCCTATAGCGATAGCTTCTTATGCTAACCTAATCCCTGAGTTGTAACTCAAATCCCAACCTCTAACCGAATCCCCTCTCTTGAATTGCAGGTGAAAGCAAATGACTCTGACATGGGCCCCAACGGGGAAATCGAATACACTCTTCACCAGGCTATAGACCCGGTGCCCAAACTCCTGCGAATCGATCGCTCCACCGGCGTTATCTACGTCAAAGGGCCACTGGATCGCGAAGAAATCGACAGTTTGTCGTTTTACGTGGTGGCGAGGGATAAGGGTCCCCAACCCAAGAGCTCCAAGGCCTTAGTGACCATCCAGGTGATGGACCAGAATGACAACGCTCCCTCGGTGGAGATCCGAGGTATAGGCCTGGTGACGCACAGCGACGGCGTGGCCAACATCTCGGAGGACATGCCGGTGGGGACGGCCGTGGCCCTGGTCCAGGTGTCCGACCGGGACGAGGGTGAGAACGCCGTGGTTACCTGCGTGGTGGCGGGTGACGTCCCCTTTCAGCTCCGCCCCGCCAGCGACTCCTCCACCGACAACAAGAGGAAGTACTTCCTTCAGACCACCACGCCTCTGGATTACGAGAGGGTGAAGGAGTACCGCGTGGAGATCGTGGCTGTCGACTCGGGAAACCCCGCACTCTCCAGCACCAACTCTCTGAAGGTCCAGGTCACGGATGTGAATGACAACTCCCCAGTCTTCTCCCCAACCCTTTTTGAGGTTGATTTCGCGGAGGAGAACCAGCCAGGCGACAGGGTTGTGGAGGTAGTGGCCACGGATGCCGACAGCGGGACCAACGCGGAGCTCGTCTACAGCCTCGTGGCAGACTCCACCACCAAGGGCCTGTTTGAGATCGACCCGGACACCGGGGAAGTCCGAGCTCGCAGCCCGCTGGACCGGGAACACAAGGAGCGCTACGAGTTTCGAGTGACCGCAGCCGACAAAGGCTCGCCCAGTCACAGGGGAACGGCCACGGTCGTGGTCAAGGTTCTGGACCGCAACGACAACGACCCGAAGTTCATGCTCAGCGGCTACAGCTTCTCAGTCCTGGAGAACATGCCGCCGCTTAGCCCTGTCGGCATGGTGACCGTGCTGGACATGGACAAAGGCGAGAACGCTCGCGTTCGACTCTCGGTGGAACCGGACGGGGGGAAGTTTGTGGTGCAGAACGGCACTGGCACCATCCTGTCCAGTATCTCCTTCGACCGGGAGAAAGAGAGCAGCTACACCTTCAGGCTGAAGGCCGTGGACGGAGGGGAACCCCCCAGATCCTCCTACGTAGGCGTCACCATCAACGTCCTGGATGAGAACGACAACGATCCCGTGGTCACCAAGCCCTCCAACTCCTCCTTCCGCCTCCTGTCCCCCCTGGCCGCCCCGGACAGCCGGGTGGAGGTGGTGAAGGCGGAAGACCTCGACACGGGCCCCAACGCGGAGCTGGTCTTCAGCATCGCCGGCGGCAACCCCTATCAGTTGTTCCGGATCTCTCCGTCCGACGGCGAGATCACTCTGGCCAAGGAGCTAACCAGGAAGCACGGAGGGCTTCACCGCCTGGTGGTGAGGGTGAACGACAGGGGCAAGCCCGCCCGCCACGCCACTGCCCTGGTTCACATCTACGTCAACGAGACCATCGCCAACGTCAGCCTGGTGGAGGCGCTGGTGGGCCACAGCTTGTACACCCCGCTGGACACCGACATCGCTGGCGACCCCGACAACGGCCTCGCGGCCCAGCGCAGCAACATCCTGTACGGAAGCATGGCTGGGGTGGCGGGGGTCGTCATGGTGATCCTGGTGGTGGTGTTCATCCGGCATCGCGTCCAGAGGGAGACGAAGAGCGGCTACCAGGCGGGCAAGAAGGAGTCCAATGACCTCTACGCCCCCAAGCAAGGCCCCAAAAACGGCAAGAGCAAGAGAGGCAGGAAAGGAAAACCTCCCAAGTCGCCCAAACCTCTTGGCGAGGAAGAGGAGGTCAGCCTTCAGAAGAGCCTCAAGTTCAACCTGGACGGGGTCAACGACAGCCCCAGGATCCACCTGCCCCTGACGTACCCCCCAGGCAGCCCTGACCTGGGCAGGCACTACCGCTCCAACTCCCCCCTGCCCTCCATCCAGCTCCAGGCCCAGTCCCCCTCCGCCTCCCAGAAGCACCAGGCCGTCCAAGATCTCCCCGCCACCAACACCTTTGTGGGAACCGGAGGAGATGACAATTCCACGGGCTCTGACCAGTACTCGGATTATAGCTACAAGGCAAGCCAGACAAAGTACAACAGCAAACAGGTAGGCTGGCCGCTTTTCAATTCCTGGTTTTTCAGTTTTCTTTTCTTCTTCTCTCCAAACAACCTGTGACAAGGGGGAGGAGGGGGTGTTGTTCGTGATGCAGTTGTGATCTTTAGGTCTGGGGATGGAAGCTATTAAGGTTGTAAAATGCCACAGAGGAAATAATAAGCCATTTTGTAACGCTCTGGCAGCCTGTTTTTTTTTGCTGCCTGGTTCTCACACACTCTCACGCACACAAAGACACACAGTTGGTAATTATAAAAAGGCTTCAGTAATTAGGATAACTTACATCCTATTGGAGGGGAAAAGGGCATGTGGGACAGCTGAAAAATAGCTTTTGGTCTCCACTGGCGGGAGGGTTAAAACGAATCTCCTCCGTCCCCCCCCCCCGTCCCCACACACACTTCTTATTCCTTTGGGTTCATTAATCCAGCTGCTGGTCCGTGGAGTTGCGGAGAGAGAGAGAGGAGGTTTCTGCTGTCTGACTGACTCACTTTCCCTCCTCTGTCTAACCTCCAGCCCTGCGGGTCTCACAGGTCACTTACTCTTATCTCCTCACCACACGCCGCCGACTTGGGAACGCTCCTTCCATCGCCATGGAAACTGAAACGTGAATAGCCTTGGCGAGGATTAGGGATGCAGGAATGTTTGATGAGTCCAGAACGTCTCTAATGTGTCTGCGTCGTTGTTTGCCTTTTGGGGGTGTGTGTGTGGTTGTGGGGGGGGGTCACACCTTCATGTGTGACTCCTCTACGTGTTGTGTACCAAAACCCGATATGTAAGGTGTAGCCCGTAACACATCCACTCCTTTAGGCACAACAAATGTTGACCCTGCGACAAGCGTGTACCACACTTTGTAAATATGGAAGCTTGAAATCCAGTCAGTCACCACCAGTTGGCTGGTGGGTAATTTCAGCAGATGTTGGCTGACAGCTTGTGCCATCGCAGGGCCCTGTGGGTGAAGTCAGCGGAGAGCTCTGTCACCCACAGTCACCACTGTCCCTCTGATAGACAGCATATGGGAGCATAGTGACAATGGGCCCTGGAGTACATCTGTGTGTTTTTGTCTCCATGCGAGTGTAAAGAGCACGTCCACAGATATTCAGGGTCTCTTGTAAATACTCAAAGCGACGCGTCGCGCATCGTCCGTGTGCCGCGCCAACCCTCTGCCCCTCTGTTCCCACGCTAGCGTTTGTCGACGTGAGCTTGTAAATGTATACTTTTAAGACGTGTTCGACGTGTAAACTGATTGACGGGCGACGCAAAAACAGGGACAGATGTTGGAACGGCACGTGTGACACACCTCAGCAGATGTTGCCTCATGTATAGCATCCTCTCTCACATCAGGAAGAACAGATTGACCAAAATAAATAATGAAGTCTCTGCCGAACGGAGTGACAGATGTGGAGTGGAGAGCTTACACCAGTCAGCCATGCTGCTCTCAACAATGACTCACATTTTCGCTGGGGAAGTGTTCAGGTATCTGTGACTAAAACTGTGCTTCTCAAGGTTTTTCTTGGCAGTGTTGAATGTAAACACGCGGGTTCTGCCGTTTGCTGCCTGGGGTTTATTCATATCTTCCCTGTCTGACGGCTGCTCCCACTCTAATTGAAGGAAGGGCGTTTGGCTGAAAGGATGGAACTGCTGCTGAAATAAACAATCAATGTCTAACTCTAAGTTTCTAGCTGAAGCTTGCGGTATGATGGGTTTGTGTATGTATGTATGTGTGTGTGTGTCCACTCTTGTGTTTGTCCATGCGTGTCTGATTCGGTGTGAATATGTATGAGTGTACAAGTGAGTCAGAGAGCATTGAGGCTAGCTCATTTCATTTTCTCATTCTAAGGCTGGGTTGAGGTCCAGGGTTCAGGGATATCTGTGTGTTTTCCCTGGGCACCCTACCTCTCTCATTCCAAATGTGTGATATTGCGTGATGGTTGCCCGGGAGACCACTAGCTTACATTGAGCCGGGAGTGTTGATAATTAGCCCGGTCGGGCCAAAGATCTGACACCTTTTGTCACATAGCATTTTAATGACGTGTCCCTCCTCCTTAGGAGAAGAAAAAAAAAACTGATGAAAGATATTAGCACAGAGTGAGATGAAGTCACAGCCTTCCCAGTTCATTTCTAAGTGGGCGCTTGTGAAGCTGTAAATCTGTACTTAAATTAAATCCACACAATTAAAATGCCTTATTAGTCAGAGATAGTGCAGTGTTGTCCCCCTGTGGGCGTCGCCTTCATCTCTGGGCCTCAGCTCACTGGCTCCAGCCAACCTGAAGGATTCCAAGAGCAGATGAGGGGATGAGAGTCAGGGCTAGTCTTAATTACCCAGGTTCATTGTTAAACTGGCCATATGCAGGGTGAACTTTAGGCGTCCCCCAGAGCTAGGATTAGCCCAGTTCGGGTGTGCTATCTGAACTGTGCAGAGGTGTATTTGAGGGGAGAGGCCAAAAGCAAAATCTCGATTTCATCTCTTGAGATGTTGTACGACACTGCGACACACAATGCTCCATCTCCTTCTCTTTTCCTGTCTCTCTCTCTCTGTCTCTCTGTCTCTCTGTCTCTCTGTCTCTCTGTCTCTCTCTCTCTCTCTCTCTCTCTCTCTCTCTCTCTCTCTGAGACCTGTGAAAACTCCCAGATCAGGATACATTCATCACCCAGAATGGGATGCAGGGGAAACACAGACTGCAGTTGACTCAAGTTCTCATCTGGTCTATCCATCTGGCAGGATTGCACCAGTCTTGGATGCAGTACACAAACACTCACGTACAAACGCACTTAAACAAGCACACACGCTGCACACACACACAAACACACACAATTTCAAACTCACACACACACCGACTGAGACTGCTTGAAGATCTCCCAATTCATTCATTCCAGCAGACATGTTAGTATCACATTCGGCGCCGCATAAAAAAAACAAAATGACTAAGTGGCGAGAAAGGACCAAGACCTGTTTCAGACCCTGAAGGGAAGACGACAGGGCAATTATCAGCAAATATTTTGTTAGTAAAAAAAACTAGTGTGAAATTTCCCACAGAGGAAAATGTTCTTGTTAATGAGTCATTTTAATCTACCTGGAGCTACAAAACTCCTCCCTGTGGTCTGGGCGGGGTAGTCAACACGGTAAGGGCAGACGAGACAGCGCAGAGGCAAGTGACTTCAATTAGCGCGCCTGTTTTAATGATAAAGGGGGTCTTTGCACCTCTGCGCAAAAAAAGATTGATTTCATTGGCAGCTGTTTCGACGCTGAACGATTCCGCTCGGCCCTCTGAGATTGACTGGCCTGGCCTTGCGTCAAAGGGATGACAGGTGCTTCTCTGGGGTTGGCTCGTCGGGCCTGCTGAGGTAGATTGTACGTGGGAATGAAGCCTCAGGTATGTAATCAGAACGTCAGTGTTCTTCATGCATCGCCGCTGTTTTGAAGAGCGCCGTTTAGTGCTAACTTTGCCCTGATTATCCGTTAAGAGGGGTTTTCAGCTGGAGACCCCTGGGCATCCCTTCACCTCCTCCAGCTCTCCGGAGTCCGCCGCGAGACAGGTAGCCATGGTAACAAATATGCGTCACCTGTCTGAGGGAGGAATGATGATTACAATTGCGGCTATCTCGGTGCAAAACGTATAGCTCCCAAATAATATAACTGTGGAGCTTTCTCTCAAAGGTTTGCTTTATCAGTCATTTTATCCCTTTCCATCCAATTTATTTTTATTTTTCTAAAGGCCCGACTGCAACCGTTCTTCCACTTTTCATCGAATCACCTGGCTCGGCCTACTTCCTTTTTTCAACGCGGAGGCGGAAAAAAGGCAGCGCTGTATTAGAAAGTGACTCTCTTTCACCATCTATGAGCGCTGATGAAAAGCTAAGCTGTTGGTCTTCAGAGTCCTGTTCTCCTTCCTATGAAGGCACAGTTGCTTCTGCTAGCTGCCCCGTGGTCAGATTCCCACTTTTATGTAAAAATAAAATGAGAAGCTCCTTTAGGTAAAGCTGTGTGGAGGCTCAGCCCCCTGATGGCATTGCCTTTAGCTCCGATATTTTATCACCACACATCCCAGCCTCCTTACCTTCTGCCAGCCAGATTAGTGCTTTTATCAATAAGCAGCTTAGCGCCAAAGCGTCCCTCAATAATGTGCCACGGCATTCTCTCTCCTGCTGCTTTAACTCCTAGCCTCCACTTTCTCTTACACTTTCTCTCCCTCTCTGACTCTCTCTCTCTCTGACTCTCTCTCCCTCTATTTCTGTCTCTCTCTCTGACTCTCTCTCTGACTCTCTCTCCCTCTCTTGCTGTCTCTCTCTGACTCTCTCTGACTTTCTCTCCCTCTCTTGCTGTCTCTCTCTGACTATCTCCCTCTCTGTCTCACTCTTTCTTGAACTCTCATATTCTACACTTACTCTCCTTCTCTGACTCACTATTTCTGACTCTCTCACTCTCTGACTCTATCTCCCTCTTTCTCTGTCTCACTCTTTCTTGAACTCTCATATTCCACACTTTCTGTCCTTCTCTGACTCTCCCTCTCTCTTTCTTGCACTCTCATATTCCACACTTTCTCTCCCTCTCTCTCTTTCTTGCACTCTAATATTCCAAACTCTCTTCAACTCTGTGTATTGTTATCACCCACTCCTCTGTAACCCAAAGCAAAGTCAAATATATCTAACAAGGCCCAGTGCTGATAATGAAGTGAGCTTGTTTTTTTTCCCTTTTGGTCCAGACAACTATCATATTGATCCAGTCTGAGAGACCATCCACACATCCTCATTACGGGAGGCAGGAAAAGCATCTCCGATGTACCTGTAACTAACCAAGCATGAACATTTACAACAGAGGCTAGACTATGTTTAGCATTGCAGAGGTGACTTCTCATTACAGAGAGAGGAAAATATATATTTATAGAGAGATCGCTCTCTCTATAAATATATATTTTCCTCTCTATATATATAGGAAAATATATATTTATAGAGAGAGCGAGAGAACCATCAAGATTGTTAGGCACACAGAGACACTGAGAGAAAGAATGTGTAAGCGAGAGAGAGAAAAATTGAGATATACAGGGGGAGAGAGTGAGAGACATTGAGATATACAGGGGGACAGAGTGAGAGACATTGAGATAGATGGAGAGAGAGAGCAAGAGACATTGAGATAGAGAGACAGTGAGAAAGAGATGGAGGGAGTGTGTGAGAGAGGGAAGGTGAGTGGGGGGGTATGTGCTTGTCTACAGGTCAGATTAGGAACCCAGACGGAGCCCAAGAGAGTCCAGGAAAACCTTCCCATCAGACATGTAACACCATTAGAGGCCATGCAGAGCACCATAAAATCCATTAAGGTCCATTAGGAAAGTATACAGTCACATAGACACCTTTAAGGCCAGTCTGCCACAGTGGCGCTTGGTTTCCGATCGAATCAACCTCATTTATTAAATTGCAGATTAAAATGTCATGTTTTGCATAATGCTTGGGATAGCCCAGGGCATTAGAGATCTTTAGACATGTACGTTTTGTCAGGTGTATTCTCTGATGAGACCGATCTCTTCTTTTTGTGTAGCTCTAACCGTTGTCGGCTGGATAACGTCTGCATTCGGTGTCTCTAGGCATGAGTCAAGCTGTCATTTATTGTTTATTAAAAAGACGGAACACTGGTGTAATTGCTGTTCCGAAGGGACCTCCTCTTAGCCTTGTTTCACATGCTTTCAATGCAACTTTGTCAATGTTGATTGTAACCGATAGCTGTTGATTGTAGCTAATTATACACGTGTACAGTGTAGTTCTTTTTGTCTGCAGGGCTGTGAACTACAGCTAACACTTGGCTTTCCATGTTTCCAAACCCCAACAAAACATCAAATTACCCCGACGATTTCACCAGCATTAAAGATGAAGGATATTAATAATGTAACGTTTGACCTAAAACTGGTCTAAGCAGAATGGGTTTGACTTCACCCTCGTCGCAGTAAGTGTGTGGACGCATTCAGCCCGCTTCTCCTAGCCTCGTTTCTGAGCAGAGTTTGCGCGTGCAGCTCTGCAGAGTTTCACACACCGCCTCATGTGATTAGAGCCTTGCTAATTACGTTTGATGAGTTTGACCCAAATCTTCGAGAGACAGACGTTTTTTAGGCGGTGAGTGGGAATTTCTAAACCCAAAATAAAGTCACAGCTGATTCCCTGACTTGGCCGTAAACGATTGTTTCCTGGTGCATTGATGTGTATAATAATCCACTTTACAAAATCCCTCCAAAAAGCCGTGGAAAAAAAATGTGAAATAAGTTATTGCGTAATTCCGTATCCCCTACTGACCAATGCTGGCTGACACCAAAAGTGATCATTATTTCTGTCTGTGACTCCTCTGCTCCAGGGACCGGGGATATTAGAATATTTCATGAATATTGAACTCTTCTGGCTCCTGGGTTGAGCGGAGGGAGAGAAAAAAAATGTTCGCTGCTGTTTCATGTTGGCACTGAGGAAGAACATGGCTTAATTGCATAAATCTGAAACTGGGATGAGAGTCAGAACTCGGCATCTATGACAATGGGAATTGTTCTGATGGCTCGCCCTGAACCAGAGTCATGCCAGGCTTTGTTGAACTAGCTTGACAGATGAAAAGAGTTCTCGGAAATATGGAGAAAGACAAAAGCAGTGGATTCAGTTCTTTAACGGCCTGTGACCAGGTTTTTAATTGTATTTCTTGGGATGAAGGGGAGTTTATTGTGCATGTTCACTGGTGCTCTGAGGCATATTAATCTACTTCAATCTTTCCAGGTTTACGACGCGTGAGTGTGATTTTAAATGCGGTTATTGCTTTAGCCTGCGGCAAAAACTAACGATCACCTCTGTGAATTTGAACTGGTAGGCCTATTCCTCAGTAGGCCTATTCCCCCCCTCCCCCCACACACACACACACACACACATACACACACACACACACACACACACATCGTTGATTTATACCGGAGAGGTGTTCTTGGAAGTGAGATATGAGTAATCCAGAGATTCTTTGAAGATATCTCTCTTCGGTCTCTTCGGTTAACCTTGAAGTCCAGGTCGGTTTTCAAAACACTGCAGCTTCAAACCACTGCTGATATTTAGCAGCTAACAAGCCAGTAGGAGACACTAATGTGTTCGCCAAAGTAATGTCCAAAGCACCAGTAGCTTTTTGCTATACGCAGGGTTTGAGTCACGCCAACTGAAATTAACAGCACGATCGTTTGTAACGCATGTGGTCTACACGAGATATCTATAATTTAATCATGAATATTTGAAATGAGAAACTAAAACTCGAGGCTCTACAGGATTGATTCATCATTTCTATCATCAAAGTTCTATCATAATTTGTTAACAGGCCACAGAATCTTGTTTGTGTTGGGATTTAATTCGCACGAAATAGCGGCCTAAGGTGCAATTGAAAGTTATTTTTTACTTGATCGTCTTGTCCATACAACTCACCATTGACTTAAAAACGGTTCAAAGTCGCTTAAAAGGTTTAAAAGGTTTAAAGCGCTGCAAAGTCGCTTTAAAAGGTGTTATTTTAGTGCCGTATCATATCGAGAACGTATCTGAAAGTGGCGTGTCAGAAATACAGCCAGTATAGGGGGCTTCTCATTTCTCAGGCAAGAAATTCGTTTTGATTGCTCAAGAGCCTCTTCATGTGGTTCTACGAGGTTTGAGCTAAGGTAACCTTCATGATAGACGAGTCCAGGGTAGACGTGAGTAGGCAATTTAATTCCTCGATTTTTTGATCATGCTTCATTTATCTTTTGACTGGACTCATCATCTTACGTAGTTATCGCCTCGTAAGTAATTTACCACGCTTCTACTTTATCCCTCCGGTCATAACATTTAGCTACACACTGAAGATCGTTAGATTCTTGTAATCGAAGACAACTTTATCAATCGATGCTATGTTGTTATTTTTTGATGACACCAATCTAAATGATGCTTCATGCACATCATCTCTACGTTATTAATACACCTCACCTTCACCAAATGGAACTTTCTCACCATATTGACTGAGCCAATGAGGCAAAACGATAGTTTCTCTTTCGAGAGCGGTGCTCCCGATGCTCCTCAGATGAGATTCGTGGGTCAGCGGACCGGGTCCCTTGGAGAGATTATTATTTTCACGGTATTTTTACGCTGTTATCTGTGACTGTATGGGTGTTTAAGAAACACACGGGAGAGAATGGAGTGTGAGACGGAGGGCCGAGAGAGGGAGAAATGGAGAGAGGACGAGGGAGATGGACTGAACATCAGTGATAATTATCTGTCTGAAAGCACTTGTCTGGATGATGAAATCCAATTAAAGTGCTCCAAAACAAGGGGTGGAAATGGACTAAATAGTATGTGAGGAGATGGGAGTCTGGAGAGAAAAGAATAGAGCCCTTGTTTGATGGGTGATTTGTCTCGGTTGGTGGGGAAATCTCACCTACTCTGTCATAGCAGGACTGGAATGGAGAGACTAGCTATAGGACAGGGAGACAGTGAGACTAGCTATAGGACAGGGAGACAGTGAGAATAGTTATAGGACAGGGAGACAGTGAGACTAGTTATAGGACAGGGAGACAGTGAGACTAGCTCTAGGACAGGGAGACAGTGAGACTAGCTCTAGGACAGGGAGACAGTGAGACTAGTTATAGGACAGGGAGATAGTGAGACTAGCTCTAGGACAGGGAGATAGTGAGACTAGCTATAGGACAGGGAGATAGTGAGACTAGCTGTAGGACAGGGAGACAGTGAGACTAGCTATAGGACAGGGAGACAGTGAGACTAGCTATAGGACAGGGAGATAGTGAGACTAGCTATAGGACAGGGAGACAGTGAGACTAGCTCTAGGACAGGGAGACAGTGAGACTAGCTCTAGGACAGGGAGATAGTGAGACTAGCTATAGGACAGGGAGACAGTGAGACTAGCTCTAGGACAGGGAGACAGTGAGACTAGCTATAGGACAGGGAGATAGTGAGACTAGCTATAGGACAGGGAGACAGTGAGACTAGCTCTAGGACAGGGAGACAGTGAGACTAGCTATAGGACAGGGAGACAGTGAGACTAGCTCTAGGACAGGGAGATAGTGAGACTAGCTATAGGACAGGGAGATAGTGAGACTAGTTATAGGACTGGGAGACAGTGAGACTAGCTATAGGACAGGGAGATAGTGAGACTAGTTATAGGACAGGGAGATAGTGAGACTAGTTATAGGACAGGGAGACAGTGAGACTAGCTATAGGACAGGGAGACAGTGAGACTAGCTCTAGGACAGGGAGACAGTGAGACTAGCTATAGGACAGGGAGATAGTGAGACTAGTTATAGGACAGGGAGATAGTGAGACTAGTTATAGGACAGGGAGACAGTGAGACTAGCTATAGGACAGGGAGACAGTGAGACTAGCTCTAGGACAGGGAGATAGTGAGACTAGCTATAGGACAGGAAGATAGTGAGACTAGTTATAGGACAGGGAAATAGTGAGACTAGCTATAGGACAGGGAGATAGTGAGACTAGTTATAGGACAGGGAGATAGTGAGACTAGTTATAGGACAGGGAGACAGTGAGACTAGCTATAGGACAGGGAGACAGTGAGACTAGCTCTAGGACAGGGAGACAGTGAGACTAGCTCTAGGACAGGGAGACAGTGAGACTAGTTATAGGACAGGGAGATAGTGAGACTAGCTCTAGGACAGGGAGACAGTGAGACTAGCTCTAGGACAGGGAGATAGTGAGACTAGCTCTAGGACAGGGAGACAGTGAGACTAGCTCTAGGACAGGGAGACAGTGAGACTAGCTATAGGACAGGGAGACAGTGAGACTAGCTATAGGACAGGGAGACAGTGAGACTAGCTCTAGGACAGGGAGACAGTGAGACTAGCTATAGGACAGGGAGACAGTGAGACTAGCTCTAGGACAGGGAGACAGTGAGACTAGCTCTAGGACAGGGAGACAGTGAGACTAGCTCTAGGATAGGGAGATAGTGAGACTAGCTCTAGGACAGGGAGACAGTGAGACTAGCTATAGGACAGGGAGACAGTGAGACTAGCTCTAGGACAGGGAGACAGTGAGACTAGCTCTAGGACAGGGAGATAGTGAGACTAGCTCTAGGACAGGGAGACAGTGAGACTAGCTCTAGGACAGGGAGACAGTGAGACTAGCTCTAGGACAGGGAGACAGTGAGACTAGCTCTAGGACAGGGAGACAGTGAGACTAGCTCTAGGACAAGGAGACAGTGAGACTAGCTGTAGGACAGGGAGACAGTGAGACTAGCTCTAGGACAAGGAGACAGTGAGACTAGCTGTAGGACAGGGAGACAGTGAGACTAGTTATAGGACAGGGAAACAGTGAGACTATCTATAGGACAGGGAGATAGTGGGACTAGCTCTGGAACGGGGCGATAGTGGGGCGATAGCTCTCGGACTAGCGGAGAGATGGACTAGCTCAGTTAGAGCATTTAGTATTCTCTGACGAATGGCTGCAGACAAATATTAGGCCCTTGATGATGATGGTGATGGTCATAATGACCAAGATTATGGTGGTGACAATGACAAAGATGATGGTGATGAAGATGATTATGGTGGCGATAGTGATACTAACAATTACAATAAAGATGTTGTTGCTGATGATGAAGATGATGAAGGCGTTGGTGGTGATGATGATGATGATGATGATGGAGCTGTTTAATTGCTCAAGTAAAATCTCAGCAGCTGAGATATCTCAATGACAGAGTCGAATGCTCCCAGCATTCAGCTTAATGACACACTTCCATGGCTGCACAGTACAATCCTCAGCTGGGGACTGAACCTGCAGTCTTCAGGTCATAAGTCTGCTTGCCACTAGGCCCCGTTTCCTGAGCCAAACACAGTTATGTTATTCTGTTAGGACTGAGAGCTTTTTACCAAGGAAGCAGTGCCACACCATTCGTTACAAAGACGAGAGCTTCTCTGGACACGCAGCCAATAAAGGAGTTTGTCCAATTCTGCCTGCGATGCATCCAGGAGTGCTACATCAGCGTACACTGTGCTGCTGGACAGGGGAAGGGCTGGGAGAGGGGGTCAGGAAGGAGGTAGGGAGGGGGGTGAAGATGGGCCAGGGAGGATGGCTGGGAGGGGGCGGGGAGAGAATGATAAGGAAGGTGCAGGGATAGGGTGGATTGAGAGAGGAAGGGAAGGGGACAGCGAGGGCTGTGATAGGGGCAGGGGCAAGTGGATGGAGGCAGGAATGGAGGGGGGTAGGGAGAGAGGCAACGAGGAAGGCAGGGAAAGGGCCAGGAGTTGATCTGGAACACTCAAACTCAGCTGTGTTTCTAACACACCCCTTCACACAGCACCTGTCAACTTTTCATCACCTTGAAAAGTGGGCTTTGTAGATTATTATACTGTATTACTGTATTTTCTGAACGCAGTGCAATGTTATAATTATAGTTTGTGAATACTAAGGCGTCCGGTTCAGGAGGGGTGTCTGCCTGGAACTAGACTGCAGATGTGTGTCCTCCACAGATTCCAAATTATGTATCCATGCAGGCAGATAAAATCGTACGTGTGAGAGTTTTTGTGTGTAGGCGTGTGGATGTTTGTGTGTGCTCATGTGAGTTTTGGTGTGTGTGTGTGTGTGCATGGTTTACAGTAGGTCTGGGTTCATTCTCATCTCCGTTCTGAAGGGAGTGGGCAGACAGTTAGTGGGGGGGGGGGGGGGGGTGCGGGGGGGGGTGCATGGTGGTGATGGGCTTGTGGTTGGCTGAACAAGTGAGGAGGGGGAAGGGTAGGAAGGGGGGGGTCAGAGCCTGTCCTCGCGGTTATGAAGGAGAAGCAAACCATTCTGACAATGACAAATGAACCATCTCCTCTCCCCCCAACTGCCAGCTTCATCCTTCTCACACTCCTCTGTCTCCCCCTCACACTCCCCTCTCACCCCCCCCCCCTCTCCCCCCTCTCCCTTCTCCACGAACCTCGGCCCACGTCTCCCTCATTCTCACACCTCCCCAGCTCTCTTTCTGCCTCCCTACTTTTCCTCTGTCCTACATCCACCAGCCTCCCCCCCCTTCCATCACCCCCCACACCCACCATCACCCCACCCACCCCGAATCCTCCCTCCTCTCCTGCTCTCATTCTCTGTTCCACGCCTTGCTGTCGAAGCACAAGAGCCGTTTCCCTGGGATACGAGGTCTCTGTTCATGATGATATTTAGGAGACACTGATTTCAGCATACGACGAACTCCGGGTTCCTGCTTGCTCAGCTCAGTATCACAGCCACCCATAAACCTTTCAATTGTATAAAAGGCTTTGCAGGTTTCACAAATTCTATCATTCTCTCAATAGTATGGTCACAGTCTGGTTGGATTGAACAGGGATTGTTTGTGCGTATTTGTTTGCGTGTGTGTGTGGGGTGTTGTGTGTGTTTCGGTGTGTGTGTGCGCGTATTTGTGTGTGTATGCTTATGTGCGAGTGTGTGTGTGCGGTTGAGGAGAGAGGAGTGAGATCATCTCTGATTATTGTTGAGGTGGAAAGATTACCCTGCAGCTCTTAACAGACTCTTTCCACTTGTGGGTGTTGCAGTGGTAAGCCAGGTAAAAAAGACAATTACCTGCTTGGCTTCCTTTGCTGTTGTTCTGTCTTTTATTTCTCCCTCAACCCAGATAAGGAAGGGAAGATCAGCTCAGCCAATCACAGTCATCCTAGGCTCTCCAGGCCTCAGCTAATACAGAAGCCCATTATGCTCAACACCAAATATTTATTATATAATAGCACAAGGCTGGCAAAACTCAATTTTCAATAGTAGCAACACAGTAATTGCATGCAGGAGTTGAGCCGTACGGTGTCACAATACCCATCGTCTTGTTCATGAAGGCAAACAATACTCGGGATACCGTCCATTTTCTGCACGACAAATTGTGAGGCTAACACAGTTATCCTATTCAGCACACTGATGCAATACACAATAATAGAGTGTATTTTAATGAACATGGACTAGCAAATGAAGTGGTTTTGTTGTTAAGTTAACATGTGGTCAATATTGTAGTGATGAATCTGGTCGGACGTGTGTGTGTTTGTGTTAACGTTTGTTTCTGTGCAATATGTAGTGCTGGAGACAGGAACTACTGGTAATGAGAGCTGTGACAAATAGTCCAAATAAAGCACGGATATTGCTCATCAATTCTCAAGCAATTTTGCAAGGAACAACTGTCCAATTACGGTGAGGACAAATGTTTTACCTCATACCTCCAGAGTAAACAGTCAACAACATTGCCTTTGTGTGTTACCTGAAAAACAGCCTATATCACCCAGCTTGTCCACCGATTTCTCAAGCAGCTCTAGGCACACCGCAATATAATCATACCGCAATTTTAAACGGTGGTTCAGAAATCGGATTCAGATTTGTATCTCTCTCCCATCCCTTCTTGATAAATGTCAGGGTAAACAAAGCACTCACGGAGAACACTGAGCTGTGGCTCTGTGGGATTTCAGCTCTCAACACTGTGATTATCAAAAGCAGCGTGAGTCCATCCTGGAAAGGCTTCTTTCTGATTCGCAGCCGTATGAAATGTCACCTGGGATTTGACAAGTATTATATAAAACAGCCAATCCCCTTCGGAGCTATTGTGAGTACAGACAGATGGATTGTTTGCCATTCTTATCCAGAAAGAGGGGAGGCCTTCCAGGTGACCCGTGTCATTGCGTGATGAAGCTAATTATTAGCTATGGAGATGATTGTCAGTGCCTGTTGATAAGTAGAGGCCTCATTACCCTGTTTAGACACTGGTTGAGATGATGTGTGACACGGTGGCAGAGTTTACAACACTTTCTCACATCGATGGTTTAGTTGTTCTTTGCAAAGTCACGTTTTCCCCTCATCTAAAATTCTGTCACATGTTAAGAAGAATTTACTCACTATTTACTCACGGGTGATTGTGTTTGTACTTTGTGCATCGTGTTGCCACGGCGTAAACAGAATTGAATGGGTTTTTTTCTCCTTTTTTTTTTGGTTCTTTTCTTTTGATATCAAAGCAATGTTGAACTCGCTGGGACACGTTTTGGACCTGGCGAACATCAGGACCGCGTTTCAGTTACCTTGAAAAAGAAAGTGTGGGACTCAGGCAGCATTAGAACACCAAAGCCATCATCGTCCTTTATTTAACATCTGCCAGCACGCACGCAAAATGCCCCCCAACGCAACTTGAGTGCTTGGGCGCTTCAGTTTGGAAGTGATTAAAGCGTTTTCTCGATTATTCTCTACAATTATTAACAAAGAGTCCCAGCTGGGGGGGGAGGGGGTTGGGAAACGAACCTGCACTCTCCTCTATTTGTTCCGACATCGTCATGGTAGCACAGCTGTGGACAAACAGCATGTGCTCTTTCCCGTGCATTGCAATGGCATCACAGCTGGGCGTCGGATCGCGCGACCCAGCCCTTGTCCGGGTTCCCGTGGTTCTGATGTTCAGCGGCACAGCTGGAGACGGCCAGCTGAAACCTCCTGCCCATCGCTCCTCTGTCTCCACGGCTACGCGGCCTTTAGCCTCCGAGGCGTCTTCCGCTAGGACGCCGTTCTTCTTCTCTGGTTTTCGGCACAGCTGCAGCATTGTTTTACCTCATAGGGTGCGCGTTTTCTAAATGTGTATCAACATCTCAATCTCACGTCTTGTCTGCTGCCCCTGGGCGTCGAACCCAGAGGGCGATAAGACTTTATCTGAGCTCCTGACCCACTGACCTGGAATATTCCCCCGAGCCACGCGCAGATTTTAAAAACGTGCGCATTCCCCAGTTTCTCATCCTTCCAGAAGATATGATAGGCTATGTCTTTCTAAACTAGCGATCTTGTCTTTTTTTATGTATCAGATATGTCCAACGTTCAGATTGTGATAATAAAAAATAGAGTAGAGCCGTTGACAAGGAAATCGATGGAGCAGGTATAGGCCTTTTTATCAGAGGACTTCAAACAAATCCGTCGACAGCATCTGAATCAGAGTTTGTGTAAATTTATTTATTTCATCTCCACTGTTCCAGTGTTTGACAGCAGACAGGTCCTTGGCCACAGCACACAGTCCTATGTACATAGCCTCCAGTTTCCCAACATTTCTACTTAGCGAAGTCATTTTCCTGTAGTTTCTCTCTATAGGCAAACTGACAGCGCAAACAATGACTGCTTACTTGGGCTAGCAGCAATGATAGTGTTGTCAAAGCCATTCAGTCAAAGACAGGAATCAAATTAATACAGGTTGTCCACTGCTTATTAAGTAAAGTAGACTCATCGGAACACACTTGTGTTTTGGTTTAAGAGTGCCTGCGAGTTTAACTTCAGCTCAGTCTGAGTCTGTGCATTTGATGAGGTTTCTGTATGTGTTTGATAAGCCTGTGTCCTTAATCACGTCTCTGTGAGGGGGAGATAAGCTCGGCTGTTTGATTATTGCTCTTCATAAAGCCTGTGTCTTTGATCAATGTTCTCTGTGAATGTGTTTAAACACAACAGTATTTGAAATTCGCTCTGTGTAAATATCTTAAAACTAATGTATCAGGGCATGCTGATGTCTGTAGTGAAGGGAGGCTTGGCTGTTATCAGTCAGTGGCTTGTGTGTCGACTCTGTCTGTTAGCTCGGTGAGGTTTCTGTGTTTATTTGTATTTGACAAAGCCAAATTGTAGTCTGGTTATATGAGTGCACAAGGCCGATATCTGATAATGGCTTTGGTTTATTTCATTAGATTCTTGATAAAAATCAGTGTATCTGATCGCGTATCTGTCGCTCTGTGTGTGTGTTTGAAACAGTCGGCGTATTTTGATTATAGCTATTTGTGCATTGCCTGATTACGGCTCTGTGACTTTGTGCATTTATTTTTCCAGCTCAGGGCTTGTTTGTGTCTCGAAGCCTTGCATGCCTCGCTGTTGGCCACGGTCAGTGACTCAGAAACAATTACCTTTGGGGGACCTTGATGACTTGAACATAATTCAATTAATTTTCCTTGAGTTCACTGGTATTAATGCTCACCAGATAGTAGTGGGTTATGGCTGCTCGACAAGATACAGAGAGATAACCTTTGCTTTGTTGCTAACACTGATTACAATTTATTTATTTCTATTTACAACACACAGGGAAACATGAAAGCAAATCTCGGCTGTTCTATTGATCTGAGGTAAAGTACAGTAGATGGATGGATAGCCTTGAAATTCTCTTTTCATGAAGGATCGGTTTTCGTGCAGATGATGTGTAAGAGACCAGCGCGGGTGGGCGGAGGTTTAGGACAGAGGTTTTGGCGTGCCGCGCGGTAGACCCAACACATCACCTGGGGTCCAGGGTCAGGTAATGGGAGCGCGGGCGTGCAGACGAAGCTGGGGGGGGGGGTGTGAACAGGAAGGAGCACAGATGCCTCTGTGGTATCTGAAATAGAGGGAGTTGCTAGGATACAAGGGAGCAAGAGATTGGGGTGCTTTCTCAGAGCACACAGTAGATGTGTGCGCACTGGATTCTGATGTCAAGCAAACCATTGGCAGTGATTGCTAGGTGCTTAAGGCCCAGATCGTGTGTCAAATATGCCCACAAAGTCCAGGGGCCTGGAGAATACTGTCGGTTAGTCCGGGAAGCGGGAAGGCATCCACGAGCTTTCTCTCTCCCAGACAACTTGAAGCCGACACTGTGGAACACACAGCCTGGTGTCAAAAGGAGAAAATCATTACACACAACCTTAGCAGCTCTGTGTATGCATAATTTAAAGGGGAGATGTATCGGTAATTGGCAGGGTTTAAACATCTAGAGCTGAGGTAATTGAACAGTCTCCCCTCTAATGGAAGCGTGTCGGACATGGTCTTCCACCCAGTCGACAGTGAGTGACAGCGAATCAGGGAGAGTGAGGGAGAGGGGGAGAGGGGGAGGTGTGAATGGAGAAAGACAGGAAATGTAGCCTTTATTATTCTCCGGGCTGTGGAGATGAAGATGTCATGACGAGACGGTGCTGGGTCATGTTGCTCTGCTCTCTACCTTTTCAGGCTGGTTCCACCTCTTTTCTTCAGTATTAATCTTAATGATGCACGGTTAAAAGCTCCGGAAAAGGCAGAGTGCTTTTGGGTTCCTCCACTCTCATCCCGCCTCCCCTGGCTGCAGCACACAGCACCATTAGGTTTACTGTTTCATCCTCCCATCCTCTTAGCCACCACCTGGGGAATAGCACTGCTCAAACCCATTGTAATAAAGCCCTGGATGGGCCTCTCCAGCGAGGGTTTTGCTGAACAAAGATCTCTTTCTATGAGCGTACGTGGAGCTCTCTGTGACATTGCTTGTAAAAAGAGCTTTGAAGATAAAACTTGATTTGATTTGATTTTGCAGTAACCTTCTATATAATAACTAATATGGTACGGTTTGATGGTGAACTGGGACCAACTGGGAAATAATGCCTGTCGGAGAGTGATGAAAGAGATGGCAGGAAGCTAATAGCGTCCAGTCCTCCACAGCACATAGCGATGCAGGCACGGCCCTTCCTGTTCATTCATGAATCACCATGACTGGGGTAGACTGTAGGAAAGCACCAGGACTCATAAATAAAGCAGGAACCAGCGAGCGTCTGCCACTGACTCACCCAGTTCCACTCCCTCGGTGTTACGCAACGAGGAGAGGGAGGAAGAAAACATAAACCCTGCAAACCTACCGCAGAGGACCAGAGACTAGCTGGAGAACAGAGTCCACCCATGAACCCTCCTCTCCCTCTCCCTCTCCTTCTCCCTCTCCCCCTCCGTCTCTCTCTCTGTCTCTCTCTCCCTCCCTCTCATCACTCAGCCTCCGGCCGCTGTTAGCAGAGGAACGCTACGCCTGTTTGTGGAAATGGGCAGGAAGACGTTGTTAAAGCACATACATTTAATTTCTAGCCATTGATTCAAGATGGTCACCTGGATTTGGTTTTCTTATTGATCTGGAACATTAGGGATGGGGTGGATATCTAATGCAGGAAATCGTTATCCGTAATGTCTAGATTGGATTTCTGCTCTCGTCTCAGGACTCTCCAGACACCCTCGCATCAAAAGGCCACTAAAATGCCAGCAGGGAAATAGAGGCGTTTTTCACTGACTCTACCAATATGGGGGAAAAAATTGGCAGGATTCCTCGAGTGGTTCGTCATTATCTCCATCAAATATCACGGCTCTCCTCCAGAGTATAAGCACTCATCCGCTTAAAATGTTTGAATTATGCCGGCAGTAAATCAAATTTAGATTAGCAAGAAATGATTCAAAAACAGTTGGTTGTGAGTAGCTCTCCCGAATTATTTTCCATATAATGGAGTTAGCTCAAAGTTTTTATTTCAATAGCAAGAACAACATTGTGTATATTTGATGAAGTGGATCAAAGTGAATGCAACGCAGGCTGATGTGGGATATACATGAATCCTTCTGTTTGATTATTTATTTTCCCTCTGACACGTTAATACGGGACTCTTTGATTTGAACTCCAGCAGTATGTTAGAGTGCGTGTTTTCCTGCTTGTCTCCCGTACATGTTTATGGGGAGAGCTGATGTCAGGATGATTGGAAAAAGGCAGCTCTAAATATGTCAAACTGTATATCCCCTAGTAGGAGGCCTCTAGGGGGAAATGATGTGGGGGGTTTTTTTTGCCTCGAACTAGGTTTCTAGGTTTAATTAAATAATAAGTGGTAGTCAATAAAACAAGGCAACTCTTGATGTGACAAAGTTATTATTTTCTCTTCCTCCCTCTGTCTCTCGCTCTCTCTCTCGTCTCGTTCTCAACACACGCAACACAGACACACTAATGTTCTCACACACACACACACACAACTTTTGCTCACTTAAAGGAACTTGAGTATTACAGTAGTTCCCTGGATTCCACAGTCCCAGAACAATATCATACCCTCTATATCCATCCTATAAAGATCCAATAGCAGAGTCAGTTACTTAGGACATTTATGGAGACATTCAAGCGGATATAGTTCCGAAAAATTGTTCCCATTTGTTCCTAGCTTGTCAGAAAACCTTCCTGTTAAAGTAAAATTGCACTGCAGACCTTTCTGAAACGACTCAGCGACACAGACTGGCGTCTGAGCGAGGTCTCACGCATGGCTGTGGGGCGTCTGGCAGCCGTGTCCATGATGGACAGGGTCTAACACCGGGGTCTGTGTTTACGTGACTCCTCAGCAGTGGATGCCAGTAGCTCCAGTGCTGTAAATGTGATTTTAAAGCTGCTCTATCCTCTTTCTGAAGGATTTGCTGTGCAGCGGATCACATCCGCTTGAGTCTGGCCACGCTTAAGCTACGTGGAGACCGCCGGGTTTGGTTGAAGCTGCCAGCCGTCCCTCACTGCCTCTGACATCGTCTGCAGCCGTGTCACACTCCCCAGGCATACCTCTAAAACACACAAATCTACCTTCTAAGTGCCTTACCAAAGGAAACTCCTGAACTGCTGGTTTAGGTTAATGAGATGTCCTTAGTGTTTGAGAGGGGAACCAAACCCAGCATCGCCATCCTGGCTGCCTAACAGGCTATTTCACGGATTACCTGCTCACTCTGGAAATGATCAGGTAATTGAAGATAACACCACTCCAGTCTCCAGATAGTAGCATGTCAATGCTCATATTAAGTTGGCAATAATTGGGCTTCAGATTGTCAAGGCACATTTAGACCTTCACAGAAATCGAGTTCTCTTTTTTTAATACACATGGGAAAACGGAGCCAGATGGAGACGGAGAACAACTCTTTTCATTCGTCCATTTGATATGGAGAACAGCTCGCCGACGTTGATGATTTGTGAACAGTACAAGCGGAGACAAGATTATTATTAGAGTTCTTGTGTGGTTGTTATGCTTCAAAGTGAAGGTTGAAGACAACGTCTCTCTGTTGCCTGGCGAATGTGGCGCACAGTTCAAATCAATAGCCCAATGAAAGCATTGTAAAATGGAATGGGAAGCCACTTAAGCTTGTGTTTACAGGGCAAACAGGCCGTAGAGAGCCTGCGGTAATTATGAAGCATTTGATGCTGTTGATAAACTAATGAGTGTCCATTTTATTAGAGGGGATCCAATAGACCACCTGCTCTTTTCAATCCCTGGCCTGTGTTGAGACCGGTCCTCATTCATTCACCTCATAAATAATGACCGGGGGATAAGAGAGCGAAACAAACTGCGAAAAAAAAAAACCAGCCCTCTAATTGTGAGTGGCTGATTTAAACTCATTGGCTGGTATGAATGTGTTGTTTTGTGAAGAGGGCTCGTTGCATTTCATTTCCAAGAACTGGAGGTAGCCCACAACCCCCAGAGATTAATTTAGTTATAAATAGCCAGCATTCAGAAACAAAGCCTATTCCCAACTGATAAGGTCCGGTTGATCAATGCTGGTGTTGATTGATTCGCATGTCTCCTGAGGTTCCTCTAGATAACCCTCCTCTCCTCTGGATACAGGCAGGGGGGGGGGGGCTTTCTGACAAGGCACCACACGAGCGTACGAAAGCCATGGCTTTGTGTAACTGAGCGTTACTTTGGCAGCGCATTGGGTAACCACCCAAACAGACGTCGTAGGGGTGAAGGAAGCTGGAGATGTTCTGGTGAGGGAACACAGGCTGTCAGAGCTGTGCTGCTACAAGCTTCAGGAACACAGGCAGGAACTAATGCTGTTTGATGCATTAACCATGAAGATGGGGGAAGTGTAGGAGTGTGTTCCTGTTCATGCCTGTGATTGTGCGTAGTGTGTGTGCACGTGTGTGTCTCTGCAATGTGCACGTGCATTGTGTGTATGTGTGTGAATGAATGGGTGTGTGTGCACTTGGTGTTGTGTACTGTTTTGTGCCTGAGTGTGTGAGTGACGTTGATGGGTTTTGATGTATTAATGATGTGTTTGTGTGATTGAGAGGCTCTCTGTGTTGGGTTGTTTGGGCACTGAATCTTCAATCAGTGTGTCTTAGGGCCCCCTGAACAGACACACTGCAGCGTTCAGCGAGAAACCAAAGTGTGGCTGTGATTGGGATGACGGTATGATAGATCTGTTGGCAATCTGGCCAGGGATGTTTGTTTGTTCTGATTGACACTTGTGACTTTTTTCTCGATAGATTTTCTCTTTTCCTGTCCATGTTCCCTGAGACCTCGTGGACACAATCCTTAGCATATATCGCCAGAAGCTTTGCTTTCAGGGGCTTCAAAACCCTGCCCAGATGTGAAATACATCAACAAGATATCAGTGGTCACCCGCTTACAATAACTTGCTCATGATAAAGATCATTTGATCAATAATGCAGAATGTAAGGTATCATGCATGGGGCGTTATGTTTCAGAGTCGTCTTCCTCCATAGGATGTGTGCTGTTTCGTACAGTAACCACAGATGACAGATCCCCCCCCCGAAGCCGTCGATGTATAAATCCAATGTCTGCACCAGGCTAATTACAGGGAACAAATGATTATGACTTGTTTTGTATCGTTGCTTCTACCAAACAACGCTAGCAAAGGCTTTTAGATTGAAAAAGATTGTAATTAACATGCAAGAAATAGTTTAGTTTTCTTGAAATCACTTAACCCCCCCTACCTTAGAAACAATTTAAAAGCTCCACTGTTATAGGGTCTCCCACTGTGTAAAATTAAATTCTTGTAGCCTCTGGGTTACATGAATGTGTTTAGCTTGACACTTTAATTCGCCAGAGAATTATTCTACGTTGGTTGTTGCCAAGCAACTCTCACAAAGAACTGGATGAATGCTCTTTTAGCATTGACAGGTTCAATCCCATCCCAATGTCTGTCCCAGAGAGAACCAAATCCCATTCAGCGCGCCGTACCCTAAAGTCCCTCCCTTACGTGATCTACACATTTAGATTACATTTAGTCATTTAGCAGACGCTCTTATCCAGAGCGACTTACAGTAAGTACAGGGACATTCCCCCCGAGGCAAGTAGGGTGAAGTGCCTTGCCCAAGGACCCAATTCCTTTTGGCACGGTGGGGAATCGATCCGGCAACCTTCTGATTACTAGCCCAACTCCCTCACCGCTCAGCCATCTGACTCCCTACACCCCGCACGTACACCCCGCACCCCGACGCTCTGCACCTCAGCACACCAAAGGGTTCCTCAGGACACTCTTGTGTTCCCCGGGACACTCTTGTGTTCCAGAGTCAAGTTCCTCCCTTGTGCTCTTTATGTGTCTGACATGTTTGTGTAACAGGAGGTGACAGCATTGCCCACAGTACTTACAAGGTTCATGGTGCTTGTTCTCTGATGACCAAGACTTGACATGATGGGCCATGAAGATGTCAGATATGACTCAAATGAGCTGGGATGGGATGGAATATTTATGCCAGCTAGAGAGCTTGGGGACTTTTAGCAGAATCCCATCTCTTGAGTTTCCCCATCTTATGACTTGAAATGCAATTTAATCAAATCTGTCATCAATCTCATTTTTATTTCTGTTTCTCCTCTATTGTTTTTTTTATTTTTTATTATCCTGCAGCACCAAAACGTTTCTCGTAATAGTTGGTGTGCTTTGCTGTATAATAACACATAAACAGTATTTTGTCCATTGGGATGAAAACAGCTCACATCACTGTGTAACTCACTGGGGATTAACAGCCCTGGTGGGATATTACATCACTTTGAGGGAAAGCCTTTTGTGATTAAAGTTTATCAAGAGACAGCATGTTTCTTTTCATTTGTTTGTTTGTTTTTCTGTCCTCCGGTAATTACAAGGGCCCCTGTCTAAATAGGGTTAATGCACACTAGACACTCGATTGCTCGAGAAGAAGACAGCGAAAGGAAACGTGAGTGAAACACTCGTTCAAACTTTTCACCCCGACATGCATTCTCACTTAATTGGAAAAAGCCGGATCAATGTGTTGTGATTACTGGGCTTCACGCGACGGTTTGTTTCTCGCTTACGACGCTGCTTTCCACCGCGGGCCTGTGTGTTTTTCCTTCCAGAACCTCTTCTTTCATGATCATCCCTCCCCTGGTCACCCTTGTCACTAGTGATACCTAATCAGCTCTTAATTCATTAAGACAGCAAAAGACCTGCAGATGCATCAGTGAGGAACCCATCCCCAAACCGCCCTCCCTCCCTCCCTCTCCTCCCACATACACCACATCCTTATGGGGTAAATAGTGGTAGAATATGGACAATCAGGACTTCTGTTTTTTTTCTTTTTTTTTCTCTCTGATTCCTTGTTCCTGGTTCCCCAGCGCCTACCACCTTTGATGAAAAGAAAAAAAAAAAGCCTTTGATATACTTTTGATACTCCCCAACTATATAGTGGGCTGCCCAACCATGTGATTGAAGAGCTGGAGACCCACGGAGCAGCCTGCTCAGATAGCATCATCTCTTGATCTGATGGTTTTTGGTGTGTCGTTTTTCCGCCTCGTTGCACCGTGTTAGAGTCCCGCTGAATCCTTTCGGTCGTCAAGCGGAGATCAATGAGAAGAGCCGGTCCCAAGGCTTTCACAGTGGCAGTGCGCTCGTAGGCACAGATGAAATAGGCAGCTC